>NC_056725.1:778417679-778525179 GCF_019279795.1 Protopterus annectens | reverse complement strand
TTTTTTTCTTTTTTTTTTTGCTTCTTGACACATTCAGTTTTTACCTGATTATTGTCTACTTCTGATTTAATTCCCATTTTCACTTTATACCAAAACACACCTGCTAAACTAAACAAGGATGTCATCTTAGACTTCTTTTCCTCATGTTTTAAAACTTTCACTATGTTTAGATCTGGTGAGGTCACCATTTCTGTATTATGTCCCACAAGTACAGATGCATACATGTAATCAATTTTGAGAAGGCCCATACCTCTTTCAGAGTGAGGAATATACAGTCTTGGTATACACTCATTTTTATATATCATTTGACTTTGGGCCAGCAGTCAGGCTTACCTTAAAAACAAGTTAGAATAGGAAAAGCAAAGTTCATGTTTTATTGTTGATCCTTCATCTATTCCGGCTAAACTGCAAAGTGGTTTTCAGTCCATGCCATACTTAGAGTCTTATTCACCATTTAACAATTATTTGATGGATTTATTTAGCAAAACATGATACTTTCTTCTATATGATTGTCTTTTGTTACCCTTTTGTTCTAGTGCCATGATTGATTTTTTTTTCTAAATGACTATAAACTCAGTCTGCATCAATTTCAGTAAATGCATTGTCAGAAGGCAAGTTATCAGTTTATAATTTTAGGATGGTTTGCAACTTCACACTGAAGGACGAGTATCATTTTTCCTGTTGTTAACCAAGTTGGTGTCTATTCAGGATGCTAAATAATTCTTACACAGGGTTAAATCTTTATGTAAGAATGTTAACACATTTAGCCTGAAGTTAGGTATTGTGTCTGGAGCTTTTCATAATTTCTGGAAATTACTTCATTGCATTTTGTATCCCCTACATTAGAACTCCTCGACTGATTCTTTTAATTCTTTCATCCATTCAGCATCTTGTTATGATCAACAAGGTCTTCATAAATATTTCTGCAAAATGTGTCTATTTTTTTTTCTTTTGTTGGCGGTGTTTATATTCCTTTTTGCATTGTTTCCCTGTTCTCTATAAAACTTTTTTGTGTCATCAATGTTTGCTTACTTTGCATTTTTCATTTATATTTACTTACATACCTTCCAGGTTTTACTCTGTATGCTACTATTTTTAGTTTGTTATTGGCAATAGTGTATGATAGATGTTGGTCTGTTTTAAAACTGAATGTTGCTTTTACCACATCTATCTTTCAAAGTATTTCTGACAATCTGTACCCCTTCTACAATATTCTAACAGCGATACTTAATTGCTTTACAGTTTTCTCTATTCACTGCTTCCATTGTGGCATTTTACTTTCTCCCTCCTTTCCTTTGTTAATCTACATTTTTGTGGTAACACTTTATCTGTTATCAATTTAGCTGCACAGTAATATTTTCGATTTATTACTGTTACATTACATGAATTTCTCTTAATAGTCATGATTACTGAATTCATCTGTTTTACCAATCATCTAACATTCTGGGTCTTATTTACTTTCTGTAATCTATTTATTTCATCTGTGTTAATATTTCTCTCTCTCTCTCTCTCTCTCTATATATATATATATATATATATATATATATATATATATATATATATATAAATATATACTAAATCAAATTCCTCCCTTAAATAATTTTCTTCTGGATTGAGAGCATATTCTTTGCTCTGTTTTTCCTGTGACTTTTCTGCAGAAAGTTCTAGAACATCTTTCTGTGGCATATCCTCTTCAGATGCACCCTGCTTCATCTGCTGCTCCTTCATATAGTAACTCATTGGACAATCACTCCAAAATATTGTTTCCTGCTCCTTCCCTTGCTGTGTGACTTCAACTGGACTTTCATACTGGTCTCCTACAGGAGGCTCCAGAGTATCACCATGTGGCCAATCATCTTCAGATGCCTGCAGCTCTACCTGCTACCCCTTAATCTGGGACCCATAATTCCATCATGCTGTGACATTGCCTGTGTTTGATTCTCCACACCAAGTCCTTAATTTTACAGATAATCTATCTGTAGCTTCAATTTCTGTTTGATTAACTTCTACCTTACTAGTCCTCTTTTGTAAGTTCACCCTTTGTTTTCTTATTTTTTTTTTATATTGTGAAATTTTCCATATTGGGTTGCCTTTGCCTATATTTCTTTTCAATTACCTTTGGAGCTGCTTTTTAGTTTTAACTTTCTCCTTTATAGGTTCATAGGTGTTTACTAGGCCAATGACCACAAGGGCCTTTTTAAGCCTAGCCATGCATCACAAATCTCTGACAACTTCTGAAACCCTTGATAAGTGTAAGCATGTGCCTAGGAGATGAACTGTTTACAGGTTGCCTGTGACAATTAGAGACATAGGTGCCAAACCAGGGATGGATTTCGAGTTTCCCATCCAATTGTTCAAGTTGCACTTGAACTGAGTTAGGGAAGAACTCTGCTTCACATGGATGGGGAGCCTGTTCCATAGCACCATACTAGATCTGTTTCTCTTTCCCTTACCATGTTTCTTTTTTATACTTTTCAAAAATCTCTGGGTTTTGTTCTTTACAATTTTGCACTTCCTCTCTTGCTGCTTTTTCATACGGCCCAAAGTTTCTTTGTCAATGTAGTGTTTTTTATGGATGTGTTCCTCTCTCAGTGAAAGGGGTGGGAGTTGTGCTGGTAAGGCTTCCCATTATCTGTAAGTAGAAAGTCAGCAACTTCAGGGCAAGGCATGTTGGCTGATTGTAGGACATATGACACCACAGAGGCAGGACATTCCCCTAGCAACACTATGAAACTCCCATACGCAGTTCCCTATAGATTAGCATGTCTTTAGGGAGCAGGATCAACTCACAAACTGTCTACACAGTCCACTGTCCTGCAATGGTATGACAGCTCACGCTTTAATACTTCTAACCCTCTGGTCAAAGAGCACCAAAGTTGGCATTAGTGCCAGGAAAAACAGGACTTACTCAGTAAATGGGTACATCCAATTATGTCTTTATGGTAGAAGCTGTAGTATATAGGACAGAGCAGATCAACAAGACAAATGTCTAAAGTCGGTGGTGGCTGATCCCACACAGCCAGAATCAGTCAAAAAAGGAAGACTTAGCAATCAGCCACTGGAAAAATGCAGAAAAAAGTTATAAACGAACACAGAAAGGTGACCTTGAAGAATAGTCAACAGGAAATATATTTAATCACTAACCACTTTTGTTCCTAAATATCTGATGATGTTATATAATATTTAGGAACTAAAGTGCTTATTGATTAAATATATTTCTTGTTGACTATTCCTTGAGTCCTTCTTTCTGTATTTAGTTATATTTTGTCAGAGGTTCTTTTTCTATTTTTTTACAGAAAAAAAAATAATAATAGTGTTCTAGATTTAAAATAAATCTTTCTAAGACATGACACTTTATTTACTATTGTATTAGACCTTTGTTAGTCACGTTGCTTTTCTAGTTTTGTTGTACTGTTGCTTGAACCCAGTTGTAACATTCTATCATTTGAAAGGGCATTGTGCCATTGTAATTAACAAAATACCAAGTATTGTGATAGGGTATCACATTATGTAAATCTGTCTGCAGTTGCTTGGTCCTAGTAATGTACTAAAGAGTATTATTGTTTTTCTTGTAGGAAAAAGTAGGCATAGCTTTATAAGATTTGCATGATCTTGCAGGAAAATATCAGACAGCTATAGTTCATTGTGTTCCTGCCTATATAATCCTAGGGCAGAAATAGCATAAGGCAAAGAAAACTGAAGAATTCATGTGAAGTTAAGTGCTGACTATAATATTATACTTCAAGATGAATGCTTACTGATTATGAATGTACTGTTGTAAATCACTTGCCCTCTAATACACACTCAGACATAATGGTATTATATATGAGCAATATACGTTCCTTCAAAGAAAATGCATCATTTACTAATACTTCCTAAGTACTGGAATTTTTTATTTGATAATCTGTACTTCAAAAATAGTGCAAATGCTCCAGCAAGGCAAGATACATGTGAATTTTTTATCTGATATGTGTGTACCACATGTTTTGCTTTTCATTTTATCTAAAAGAAGTCCAGTTTTCAACGTGCAAGCTTCTCAGGTTTTTTTTTTTTTTTTTGGGGGTGGGTGATTCATGAAATAAACAGGTTTCATAAACTCCATCACCTTACAGTTTTGTCATATAAATCTAAACATCCTTATTCATGAAAGGAAATTATTAGTGTGACAAGTTATGACTTTATTACTCATAGTAACATATAATAATGTCACCTGATGACTGTCATAATTAAACTATAGACATGACCATTAGTGTTGTACAAATATTTGCTAAATAGTATTTCCATGCAAGCCAATGATTTATAGTTATGCTGTTGCAATCATATACCATGCAAGCATAGGGACGACTTGCACCTGTCACCCCTGGGTTTTCGAATACTGGCAAAGGCTCTTGCCTCCCCCATAGTGCCTTTTTAGGCAAGGCTCAAAAGACAAACCCACCTCCATAGACAACACAAAGAAAAAAAAACTAAGGGTAATGCTGCTCAATGCCAGAAGTCTAAACCTCAAGATGCATGCACTCGAGACTCTCCTCAGTATGGAGAATATCGATATCTGTGGAGTAGCAGAAACCTGGTTCAAGGCTCCTGAGAGCACCCCAGCAGAAACAGGTTATACTTCATACCATGCTTTCCGGCCCCAAAACTCGGACCGAACCACAAAAGGAGGGGGAGTATCCATATTTATCAAAGATACCCACACCTCCAGGTTAGTGGCACTGCACGAAGCATCAGAGACCATCCATGTGCAACTAACAGTGGGCAAAACTGCCTTTCAGTTTGTAGCCTGCTACAGACCACCCTACCAAGCACAGGAACCTCACTCAGCTTTCCTGAGAACACTGGAGAATATAAAGGTCTCTCCAAACACCATTATATTGGGTGATTTCAACTACCCAAACATTGACTGGGAAAACTACTCAAGCCCAAACACCCTCTCCCAATGGTTCCTAGAATTTATAAACTGAAATGCTATAGAACAACTGGTCACCACTCCCACAAGAGGGGAAAACATATTGGATCTGGTCATCACCAACATGGGGTCTCTATGTTCCACACCAGAGGTATACCCCTCATTGGTAAGATCAGACCATAAACTAATCTCACTGGACATCCATATTCTGTCCCCACCCCTAGCCAAGGAAACCACAGTGAAGAACTTCTCAAAAGCAAACTTCACACTTCTCAAAACCGAGGTGGAATCCTTCAAAGCCCCCAGGCCAGTGGAAAATACGGTCCAAAATGCAGAATCCTTTACAAAAGCATTCTATGGACACCAACAGGAATGCATGGAGCATGCTATCTCAAATAAAACCAAGACTCACTCCTCCAAAGGCAAGAGACCTGTCTGGTGGACCCCAGCCATAAATAAGCTATTATACAGAAGGAGAAAGCTACTACATGATGGAGCAAAATCTCAAAAAGGGAAGGCGTCTCTGATCAGTACTAGCAAGAAACTATGATCCCTCATAAAATCATCTAGGGCCAGCTTCGAAAGAAACATTGCACAAGACACTAAAGATAATCACAAGGCCTTCTGTAGTTATGTCAGAAACCTGGGAGGCAACTCCCAGATATGCTCTGAGTTAGTGCAAAATGACAAAAAATACACTGAACCCACAGACATTGACAACATCCTGGCAGAAAGGTTCAGTGCAAACTTCTCCCCCCTTCCCCCCCAAAAGAGCAAATGTCTATCCCAACAGAGTGTATCCTTCCTGAGATCACAGATGCACAGGTGACAGCTGCCCTCTCCAAAGCAAAAAACACAGCATCAATGGGACCAGACGGTCTCCCGGGCTGTATCTTACACGAGCTCCAAGAAGAACTAAACTCTCATATAAAGTCACTGTTCAATCTCAGCCTTACTATAGGATATGTACCCAAGGAATGGCGTACAGCAACAGTGGTCCCACTCCACAAAGGTGGTGCCACAACAGACCTCAGAAACTATCGCCCTATAAGCCTGGTCTGCAAAGCTATGGAGTGTATCATCATGGAAATCATAAACAAAGACATTGGGAACCTCCAGACACTGGATCCTACCCAATTCGGCTTTGTTAAGGGCAGATCTTGCCTCTTGAACCTGGTCAACTTCTTTGAAACAGTTACCAAAGCCATAGATGAAGGGAAGGTAGTCCACACAGCCTACCTGGACCTTGTAAAAGCCTTCGACACAATACCCCACTCAGGCATCATAAATAAGCTCACCAGCTTAAATATCAACCCCTATGTCACAAGATGGGTTGCAAACTGGCTCAGGGATAGAACCCACATGGTCAGAATAGCAGGTGCCATGTCAGACTCTAAACCAGTTACAACCCACAAGGCTCAGTCCTGGGACCTCTCTTGTTCGATATATATTTCTCAGAGGTACAGGCTAACATGGGTGGACTATGGCTGACCAAGTTCGCAGATGACTGCAAACTGGGTGCCATAATCGACTCTCTGGCTGACACAAGCATCATCCAAAAGGGTCTCACAGAGACGGATAACTGGTGCCAGAGCCATGGCCTAAAGCTAAATGCCAAAAAGTGCATAGTCATCCCTTTGGTAAAAACAAAGTGCCCACAAATTGCCACATAGGTGGTAAACCATTAAGTACGGAAGAAGTAGTTAGGGACTTGTGGAACCAAGTAGATATCAAGCTCTCCTTTGACAATCACATTGCCAAAGTGGTTAGAAAGACCTTTTATATAGCCCACCTTATCATGAAAGGATTCACATCTAGATCAAGAGAGGTCATTGTGCCCCTCTACTCATCATTTATCAGGCCCATAATTGAATATAATGCCCCATTTGGGATGTACCTTACCCGACACCTGCAGCAACTGGAAAGACCCAAAAAGTACCTGACCAAGAGGATCAAGGGGCTCAAACAGATGCCCTATGCAGCTCGGCTGAAGAAACTCCAGCTCTACTCAGTTGCATACCGCCTACTCAGAGGTGATCTGTGTCTGACGTATAAAGCCATGTCCAACCCAGAATTAATGGACATGCTTCACCTCAGGAAATCCAAATCCCTTAGAGCTACATGCTCCAGGGACTTGAACCTCAGCACAGAAATAAATAGGGCATGCTGGAGGTACAGATTCATATCCCAGAGGCTCCCCTCACTCTGGAACAAAATCCCAATCCATGTTAGGCAGAGCCCCTCACTGACCCTCTTCAAGAGAAATCTTGACGAGTGGATGGGAGATCGTAAGTTTACCCCTGGGATCTCTTCTGTGTCCCTGCTTGACAGAGGTACAGTAAACTAACCTTAAAAGGGCTACCTTCTGTGACCTACCATACAGAGGCACAGTCAACTAATCTAAAAGGGTGGCGGAAGCCAAACACACTCTGGCTAGGCTTATAAATGCCCTAGGGCAGATAGCCTAGTATCGATCTATGAATCTATGAACCTAATATAGCTCACCCTTGCATGGTATATTGCACTCTTGCCCTACATCTTTGGAAAGTGCACAGCAGCAATTTCAAGTACAATAGGTGACAGATGAGGTGTGCATGCACTCAGGTTGCCAGCTAAAATGGCCTTACTGCAGTCACATATATAAGGCAGAGTACAGGAGGACAGCATTTTATGTACACTTGTGTGTGTGTGTTCTTTACATTTCGCAGTAACAGCCACATATGTTTGCTTACATCTTTCCATTAGGGTTGGATATATGACTGCTTTGCAGGAAGGGAAAAGTACTACATGCCCAGAATATCTCCTCAATGAGCTGTCTTTCCATCAGAAGTAGAAATCACATATATTTCATCAGATAAGGCAATGTTTTTCTCACAATAAGCATGCCATGTCCAAAACTTCCTGTGTTGAAGGAACAATGTGGTGTACTTCAATTCATCACTCAGCTTCCCAGAAATATCTAAGGGTAGAATAGTAATTTTATGTGCATTTTCTTCTTTATTATAATTCCATGAAAACTTTACAAAGCACTGTCAAAGGAGACCCAGCATATGGCTATTTACACATATGTGCCAAATGTAATTTTTTATGTGTATTTCACATTGTTCATCTTTCATATTGAACTAAACTTCTTTCCTACTTATTAAGGTTGGTATTTGACTTCTAGTCAGGAAGGGAAGCTTGCCACATGTCCAGAATACATATTCCACAGAGTTGTCATTATATCAGAAGTAAAACTAATATCTTTTTCTCCTGAATGGGAAGGTTTTCTATTACTAGATTCATTCTGAACCCCCACCCAAATTTAAACTCATATGCTTTGTTGCACATTATATAGATATAACTATAGAGTTGTTCCTGTGTCTTTAGGCACATAATCAACAGATAAGTGTAATCCAAGAGTCATGGCATATTTTCCAGAGAAATCTGATAGTCTTATAGAATATTGCTAGCTATCAATAGTAGGCCTTTATAGCCATGTGGCTGCTTTTTTTGTTACTATTCAGCTTACAACACACATGTCAATCATTTTTTTTAGTCTGGCAACCTAAATGTGTACACGGAAATCACATCATTAGTGTATTCTTATGAATCCACAACTAAAAATGATACAATTTCCTTAGAAGAAAAAGAATGCCATTTTCTTAGACAAAATAATGTATTGTTTTAGATGTTAAAACAAAATGTGGGTATCTTACTTGCTCTGACAGATATGCACATATTTGAGATTATTTTGCCTGCTTGGCCTAAGAGACAGCAGCTTTGGCAATGTGTTCTATAAGGCTGACTCTCCAGGTGACTTGTCCTGACAACGTTATAAAAATAACTAGAAGCAACATTAACATACTGAAACTTGTAGGTAGGGTCGAACCCAGTCCTGAAGTATTCTATTCAGAGTAACAAATATGTCAGTCTTAAAAATATAAATACACAGTGTAGCTGTGACTTCAGACCTAAGCATAATATGTGTTTCTGTATATAACTGACATTCTATTATTTTATATATTGTATCATAAAATAACATTAACATTATTTTATTTTTTTTCATTAGAATACAAAATGCAGCTGTTCCTTTGTTGTTTTGGCTAGGAAGATAACCTAAGGATATTTTAAGTAACTAATCTGGCAATATTTCCTTAAAATTTCAATAGAATATAACAGGCCATTCTAGAGGTGCAGGTATTTTCTAAATACGGAGCAAAAATATCCCAAAATAATCAATATCTTGACATTGGTCAGTAGCAAAAGGGTTGTAACATATATTAAAAGTATGTCTGAAAATGATGATACAAATGTTCTTCACTGTAGACTGCTACATTAAATTAGCATACTGATTAATCTGTGAACAATACCTTACAGCATTTTAAACAAACTACCTTAGTCCTTGAAGACAGAAAACAACTTAAAAAACCCAGGTGGCATTACTGTCAAGGCATGCCACATTCATAAACGCACCCAGCTTCAGGACATGTGTTTTCATCATACCTCTCAGCTTCTTTAGTCAAGAAATCCTGACAAAGCTAAAACATGGAGTTAAAAGATTCCAAACCTAGGAACATTTTTAAATATTACTGTAGTTTGATTAAAAATTTAACAGAACAGCAGGTTTTGCATCAATATGCATTTTCTGAGTTATAAGAAATATGGGACTCTAATGTATGGCAATATTTACTGACAATAATCCTCAGAGATTTACCAGAAGATCAAAACTTTTATGAGGTACAAGGCCAAATGTGAAGCAAAACCAGAGACATTCTGTAGTATTCAACATAGTTGAGAGATATGGTTTTCATTAAAATAGCATTTTTCATGAAATGAATGATACATGTCAAATTAGGCTTCTAGCTTGCAAAATCAAAAAAAAAAGGTGACTGTCAGTTTTATTTTGAAGTTCTACCACCTTAGTTCCATAGCCACCCATTATTCCCTAACATTACTGCTCAATACAATGTCACTAACTGAAGTAAAAGGCAGCTGTAGCAAAATCCATTCTCAGAATCAGTGACTATCCAGTGCACTTGTCTACTGTTAGTAGTTTTTATTTATATATTTGTGTTTGTTGACTAGGTGGGCGGGTTGGTCCACTGATTCTTTTCATACTTGACTTTGGTACCAAAGCACAAAACAATGGTATGCACATATATAATCCAAACTACATGAAATATACCAAAATATAGCACCAAAAACAGGTACAGTCAAGTGTAAAAACACAGTTACAATGTCAAAACACTGACAACTGAGATAAGAAGGAATACTTAAAAGCTAGAAAGTACACTTACATGAAATATGCAATGTTCAAACCCTTGTGGAGGAAATTGTTCCCATTATGACTAGGCAAACAGAAAAGTACCATCATATATGTGGAATTACACAAAGCATATTAACTTAAATATTTGTATACGGCAGACGTAAGGCATTCCTGTAGTGGCCCATGACTGTAATGGATGGCAAAAAAATGATCACATTGTATAAGATGTAAAGAGAGCAACAAGTTATAAGAACTACAAGAATATTTATTAAGAAAAATGAGTATCAGAAAGTTAGAGGCTGTGGAGAAAAAGAGATTAGAATAGTTTGACAAATGCATAGAGAGAGTTGTTTACATAATTACATAGTTTAATTTTGTTTTTCTTATTTTACCTATTTGTTGACCAGGAAAGCCCACTGGACAAATTGTCCCTTTTCAGAGGTGACCCATGAACACTGTCTAAGTAAATGATTTGTAGGCAAATGAAGGTGGAAGGAACCAAGCTCCCTACCCTTGGGCACAAGAAGAAGCTCATCAACAGGTCACAGCTTTAGTCCGCTGTGCTAACTGCCAAGTATTTATGGAGCATATGTTAGATGGGAGAAGGCATTACTAAATGTTATGTGCTTTGTAAGCCTATCATTCATTAATATTACAGCTGCATTTGTAAATTTCTTTTAGGTGTTCATATAGTTTGCAATTAAAAACTTTATAAACATTAGTTTGTCTTACTTCTTGGGCGGCCATGGTGGTGCAACAGTTAGTGTTGCCACCTCACAGCAAGAGGTTCTCCAGTTCGATCCTTGGCTGGGGTGCCTTCTGTGTGCAGTCTGTATGTCCTCCCTGTGGTCACGTGGGTTTCCTCAAGGTGCTCCGATTTCATCCCATAGACATGCTGTAGGTGGATTGGACACTCTAAATTGGCCCTAGGCGTGAGTGCATGCATGTGTGTGCCTTCTGTGGAAGGTTGGGCGCTGGGCTGGCAACTCAACACTGTAAAACTCCACTGCCAATCATAAGCGGACAAGGTGATCTGCTGTGGCGACCCCTAACCGGGAAAAGAAGAGGTTTGTCTTCCTTCTTGTGGAAGGCTGCCCCAGCTGGCAAGAACAATTTTACTAAAACTTCCTTCCCTGAGGACTAGACTGAATAGAGTGACTCAGTAGTGTGACAGTGCTGTTATCTTTGTTTTATAGTGAGTA
This sequence comes from Protopterus annectens, assembly GCF_019279795.1. Taxonomy (NCBI): domain Eukaryota; kingdom Metazoa; phylum Chordata; order Ceratodontiformes; family Protopteridae; genus Protopterus; species Protopterus annectens. The sequence goes on along the minus strand of NC_056725.1, from coordinate 778,513,820 downwards.
TTGAGAGTGGTTTACTTAATGTTTAGAGACAAGGAAGGAGCAGCAGTGTTCATGGAGGATTGTGAAGGTAAACCTGGAAAACAGAAGGCTATATCTAGCTGTAGTGGATAGGCAGTTGGCTGTTTTAAATGTGATACAGTGATGCTCATAGTGAAGGGGGGTATTTATAAATCTGAGTACTGCCTTGGTAACAGTTTGCATTCAGTTGGTGGTGTGAGCAGAATGTAGGGTGTCGTTTGTCCCATTCGGATGAAACAGACCAACATGCATGGGCTTTGTTCAAGCAACTTTACTATGTACAAACCATCAGGATTGAGGCAAATAACTTTGACTTAGATAAACTTATAAACAGACTGACTATTTCTCTCATACATGCTCATTCTCTGGCTGCACTCTCAAAATGGCACTAAAGCTAGCACATACTTGCTATTTATATATACACGTACAGTCCTTGGAAATGCTTCTTAAAAGTGCAACACGCACACATATTCTACATCCTCCCTCTTTGAGAAATGAATCATACTTCATTAATGACATTGATTAGCATGCTATAAATACAAGATAATTCTTTGATATGCAGTTATACAGAGCTAAATACATACAGACAATAATGTCCAGGTTGCTGTGTATTTCACACTAGGTCCAGAGATGCAACCAAATTGTGTAACATAGAATTTGGAATCAGGTTTAACAAATGAAACTGTCTTTCCTTTTTTCAATGAATGAAAAAAATCTGCTCATTTTGTCATAACTGGACTTCTGGAAAGAATGCTTTCTGAATAGTTGGGCTTTGATTGATTTGATGTTCTTAGCTTTAGACCTCAACAAACTGGAACTGATAGGCAAGGTTGTGCTGGTTTGCCTGGAAAAAAAAGTCTCTGAGGAGGTAAGCCAAGTATATCATCACGGGGTATGTTTCTGAGATTAAGTAAATTCAAAAAGACATCGGTATTGTCATGCTTTGACTTCTCTAGTAATTGCTTTGCATTCTGTACTGCACGTTCAGGTAGTCCATTTCACTGAGGGTATTCAGGACTACAAGTAACATGTACAAAGTCCCATCATTCTTTTCCAAATTTCTGAAACAATTGACTGATAAATTGAGTACCATTGTCAGATGACAACGATGTTTCATCTTGGTAATAACAGTAGTGGACATTAGGTTAGGCAACAAATCAATCTCGAACCAGTTCAAATAAGAGTTGATCAACACTAAGTAATGCGGATCATTCAACTCGAATATGTCAGTAGCTACTGTTGACCAAGGTAATTCAGAAACTTGTCTTAGGTGATGTGGCTCTTTTTGCAGATGCGGTTTAGTACTATTGCATACTGAACAAGATGAAAGTACTTTCTCAATGTCTTTTGCTAGAGAAGGCCAAAATACTAGTCCTCTCACCCTTCTTTTGGTATATTCAGAACCATGATGCAAAATCTGAATATATTCATGTTATAAGGAAGCAGGAACAACAACTTTAGGACCTTTGAAAATAATGTCATCTTCCATCAACATCTTATCTCTGTAAGGAATGTAAGCTTGTGCTACAGGCAGTACATGGATTGCTCTGACGGCCATCCTACCTGGATGTAGTGGTTCAGCTTTTGCAAGACAGGATCAGTCTTTGTATGATCTCTGAGCTCATCACGTCTTGCGGTCAAATGATTACACACTTCCATGACATCAAAGTCAAAATTTTCTGCATCAAGCTGTTCCATTATAGTTCTGGGTGATTTGGATAAGGTATCAGCCAGATAAAGAAGTTTGTCTTTTGTATACACCATTTTGAAGTTGTACTTTTGTAATTTGAGCATCATTCTTTGTAATCTTGCTGGAGCTGAATGCATAGGCTTCTTTAAAATAGTAACTAAAGGTTGATAATCAGTCTCAATCTGGATATCTCGACCATAAAATGTAATCATGAAACTTGGTACATGCAAACACAATTGCCAAAAGTTCCTTCTCAATTTGAGCATATTGCATTTCAGTTTGGGTAAGAGTTCTAGATGCATAGGCTACTGGCCTGCCCGCTTGAAGAATAACTGTGCCAAGACCAAACTTTGAAGTGTCACAGGAATGAGTAACTGGTCTATTGACATCATAGTACCTTAGTGTAGGTGAACTGGTAATTTTCTGCTTAAGATCATCAAATGCTCTCTGGTGCTGTTTAGCCAAGACAATACAACATTGTTGTGCATCAGCTCTCTTAAAGGCACTGCCAGTTCACTGAAATCTGGTATGAACTTGCCCAAATAGTTAACCATATCAAGAAAACGCTGTAGAGCTTGAACATTATCTGGAGTAGGCATCTCAAGAATAGCCAGCCGCTTGCTTAGATAGGTCTGGTTGTAACCCAGTACTAGTAAACAAATGACCTACACATGTGACTTCTGGTAGTCTGAATTTGCACTTTAGAGGATTGAGCTTTAAGTTCACTTCACGTGCTCTGTCTAAAACTTTCTTGAGGTTTCTGTCCTGCTCTACTTCACCATTGCCTCCAATCAATAAATCATCTACTATTATGGTACAAGGATAGCCTAAAACAAATCTGTTCCATTGCACACTGAAAGACTTCACTTGCAGAATTTGTACCAAATGGCATCCTGAGGAATTTGTATCTTCCAACTGAATATAGTCAGTAATGAAGATTTACGATCAAGTATCACTTGCCAAAATGAATGCATTCAAGACAGAAAAAACAGTGACATTTAGTATCAGGGCTGCGACTTCCTTGACTGTACACATGGGATGATGAGGTCTCTTCAATGCCTTATTCAAATCTCTTGGGTCGATGCATATTCTGATCTCATCTGAGCATTTTTTTATGAGTTGCTACCATAGATGATACCCATTCAGTTGGTTCTTTGACTGGACAAATCACACCTTATTGCACCATTTTATCCAACTGAGCTTTAACTCTACTCTGCATAGCTATTGGAACTCTACTTGCCAGTCTGACCACTGGATTGATCTCTGGGTCTAAGATCATGGAATACACAACTGGAAGCTTGCCTAGCTTGTCAATGAAAACATCAGTATATTCTGAGAAAATAGTTTCACTGATGCTGGAACTGGAACTGTGATATGTGCTTATATGATGAACTTCTTTAGTAAAGGAAAGCAAGTCCATTCTCAAACTGTCTCTGAGACCTAATAATGACTGCACAGGTCTTTCAACTATGTAAAACAACAACTTGTAACTGTTCCAAGCCAGATAACATGAAAGCAGTACTGTGCCTTCAGTTTGAATTTCTTCAGCTCCATAGGCAACAAGTCCCGCACAACTATCCACATTAAGTTGTTCACCAGCACTTACTTTAGCAAATGTTTCTGCTGACATGACATTACACTTTGAACCAGTGCCTTCTTTGAGCTCAGTGGGTTTGCCATGGAACAGGACAGTACAAAATACTTCACCCTTTGAAAATAAGTTTACTGTATTGACCTTTTCACCAATCACTGATACACCATCTATGTAGAAAGTAGTCCGTAACCCTATTTGATCAATTTGCCTTCTTGAGTGGCCTTTATTTGCAACTGAGTAAGGTTTACTTGACTTGCAAAACTTTTGAAAATGATTCCATTTTTAACACTTGTGGCATTGCTGACCAAATGCTAAGCACCTTTCTCTTTTAGACTCATGGTTGGCATCACAATTACGGCAGTTAACAATGAAGCTTGACTTGGGTTTTGCCGATTCACCTTTGTGTTGTACTGAGCAATGTTTGTTCTGCACTAAGCATCCTCCTTTAACTGAACTAGTCTAAGAACTTGCTAGAAAACATTGGGTTTTCCCTGGGAACACTGCAGGGGTGGCAGGTGTCACGTGCTTGGGCCTGTTTATGCTTGCCACGTGCTGCATGCTGTCTACATTTCCTCTGGAACCTGCTGAAACCATACTCTTGTTACTTGCAAGCATACTTGTGTGCCTTCCTGTAACTTCATGGATTTGCCAAATCTCAATAGCCTTGCTCAATATTAAATCTCTGTCACAAATCAAAATCTTTCTCACAGCAGCACTATTAATGCCACACACAAGTCTGTCCATTATTAGCTCATCTTTTAAATCGCCAAACATACAAGTTTTAGCTTTGTTTCTCAAGTCAGTAACGTAGGCTGCAAATGTTTCTCCTGGCCTTTGGACTTTTGTATAAAACAAATGCCTCTCTAATGAAACATAGGTCTGGAGGTTGCACATTTCTCTAAATTTATGCTTCAAACACTCAGGATCTTTCCTTGATTCAGCCTGGACAACAATATGACGATTTTCACCTTCACCCTCATACACTGCTGGTGCATACACAACTGGACACTCTCTATCAATGGCCTCTGACCCAGCTAGGTTTAACAAAATGAATGCCTTAGTGCGTGCATCTTTATCTGAGTAACTGCTTATATGAAAATATCATACTCTTGCTCAAATATTCTCCAATTCTCTGCAACATTTTTATCAAATGCAAGTGGTGATGGTTTTCAAAATCCGTCTGCCATGCCAGCAACTTATAGTAAAACACAATGCAACCCAAGTCCACTTGTAACTGCACGAACACAGACACACACATATATATATATATGTGCTAGAAATTTGTACCAGCACTTGTAACTATGCCCAATATTACAATAAGCCTCTGAGCATACCTCTCAACTGTGCAGATTTTTGCAGAATGTCCAGATTTTTGCCTCATATATTTGGTGTGTTCCTCCTAAAATCTGTACCTTTCTGGCAAATAGCTGAGGATTGAAGTCATTAAATAATGGCAAACATTTGAGTTTAAGACTCCACATCCTTTAGAAAATCCATGCTAATGTAAAACCTATTATTTTATCACCTTTTTAAGTTTGTAAGAGGAATATTTAAAATCTGTCCCTATTTGTCCCCCCATCATTTTAGGCTTTGTCCAGATATTTTGCTCTAAGAGGTTGAGAGGTATGCCTCTGAGTAATTAAACTCTGCAAAATACTTTGCAAAATAAATTTCAGGCACTATAATATTCTTGAAATTATTGTACTGTAAAGTCATTTATCATCATTTTAAGAAATATTTCAAAGTAACTGCACATTGCGAATAAACAGTACACAGCACACTGAAACACTTCCAAAATGGCTGTACTTTGCTAAGCAATTCTTTACAGTGCAAGAAACACTCTTTAATGGTGGCCCTTTGCGAGTAGACACACCCAGCACAAGAAACTTTTCGAAATGGCTGTATTTCACACAATAAACTCTTCGGAATAAATGCACAATAATAAACACACACTGTAAGCACCTTTTACACACTTTACAATGCTTTGAATAACTCTAGTTATGCTATTCAGGGCTCTAGTTAATGCAAAATAACTGTTTATACCAAAACACTGTAATTTGCCAAAAAACATGCAGTTGCCTTGGTTTATTTATGCTTAATATGCCCTTTCTGCCCTTTATTATATTTGTTTTGCCCTTTTAATCTCTTTTCTTGTGCTCATTTTACTCTAAACATGCTCGTTTAGCAATTCCGAGGTGACTCTGAACCTCCCATTTGCTTTTCTGGTAATTGTTTTATCAAATATCTCAAGTATGAACATTTTGCTTAATTAATAAACTTTTTATGCATTTTGTTTGCTTAATAAACGTTTCTGTGCTATATGTTTGCTTAGTAATACATTTTGTGCCCTTGTAATGCTCCGTTTTATCTTTTTAATAAAATAATCATGCAAGTTATCATTTCCTTTAGCTTGCTTCTGGCTCTTTTTTACTCTCATTTCTGTTATTCGACCTTCACTGTTGCTTCTGCACCTCATATCTCTGAAAAGCAGTCTCTGGAATCCCCATTCTGGCACCATGTCATTTGTCCCGTCGGGATAAAATAGACAAACATGCATGGGCTTTGTTCAAGCAGCTTTGTTATGTACAAACACATCAAGATAGAGGCAAATAACTAACTTAGATAAACTTATAAACAGACTGACTATTTGTCTCACACATGCTCACGCTCTGGCTGCACTCTCAAAATGGCACTGAAGCTAGCAAATGCTTGCTATTTATATATGCACATTCAGTCCTTGGAAATGCTTCTGAAAGGGACAACACACACACATATTCTACATAGGGTGAGTATGGGAAGAGCATATTCTAGAGTAGAAATTAGTACATTTTTAGGTATTGCTCTTCTGCCTTCTGGGGTGAGATGGTTACAAACAGAATAAATTACCTTGAAATAGGCAATAATTTTTGTAATGATATTTTATGTGTGATTCCTTAGGAAAAGTTGAGAGACATTAGTAAGGCCTAAATATTTATAGTGTTGAGCAGTATTTATTGGAGCATTAGTGGGGTGACAATTTTTAGGGGACAGGAGTAGGTGAGCTTATATGATATCCCAAATGTCATAAAGGTGATTTTGCTGATATTTAGTGTCAGAAAGTTAATCATATGGAGAAGGAGATGAGGTATTTCTGCAGTACTTGTAATTTTGGGGTACTATGTTCTCTTTTCTATAGTATTATATCATCTGTATAGGATGGTTTTGATAGGGTGAGGGTGTGAGTGTGTCAATTGTGCTTAAAATGATGGACAATAAGAAAGGGCCAAGGACTGATCAGTGTTTAAACTGCTTTTAGAGCATTGCTTTTATTAAAGACAAGTTAGCAGTATGGGCTATGTGCTTGAAAAGTTGTTTTTCAAAGTGATTTTGAAAGGCGGAATAGATGCTGTGGGATTAGGGTTATTTTACTTGTCTAATTTTTCAAGGCTACTTACCTAGCTGTAATTTCTGAAAAAAATAGAAGATAGGTAATGAAGCAAAAAAAAAACCCCTGAGATGATAGAGTATGAGTATGTGTTGGAGTCTGGAGTGGAGATGTGTCCTTACATTACAAGAACAAAGAAAATAAAAATATCCCATTTATTTACCCAACTTCTGTACTTACTGGATCTACTGCAGACCCTACCTAACAGCATTTTTTACTATCCATCTATCCTAAGTATTGGCTTATATGCATGCATGTCTGTATACATATATATATATATATATATATATATATATATATATATATATATATATATTTTTTTTTTTTAATTTGTATATATATATATATATATATATATATACACACACACACACACACACACACACACACACACACACACACACACACACACACACACACACACCATGTATTATTCAGTACCACAATCCTCACCATTTCACACTCTACAACATTTTCAAGTAAGATGTTCAAATAAGCCACACTTTTGTGAGACTTATTTTTACCATCTTTCTAGAGTTATCCACCTTCATTCCTGCTTTGGTATGATTTTATTTACCTTTCACTCCCAAGGAAGGGACAGGCCATGACCTTTCATCTCAAGGGACCTATAAAGTGCTGACATGGTCCACATGATCACTGGAGCCCCACTAAGAATTTCATAGACTTGGCATTCATGCCAGACTCTGAAACTCTGAAACAAAAATCTTGTGTGTATACATATATATATATATATATATATATATATATATATATACATATATATATATATATATATATATATATATATAGATACAGAGATAGATATAGATATAGATATAGATATATACAAATACATACAGATACTTCAGACATGGACAAGAATTCCCTTTTAGCCTTCAAACCTAACAAACAGTCATGCTCAAAACAGTTATTCAAACTCTTCTTAAAATATCTAAAGTAGTACTTGTTTTTACTTAATTTTGCAGTCTAGTCCAATCATCAGCTACTCTCTCAGAGAACAATTATCACATTTCTCATTTCTATATAATATCCTACAAAGGTTGTCCAATGATTCTCTACTACTCTTTGGTAAACCCAAGCATTCCCAGAGGAAGTTGACTCTAAATACCTACATATCTGAATAAGGTCTCTTCATAAATACCTACAGTATCTGACCTACTCTGCAAGTTCAGATATTTTAAATTTTATAACTTAAATTTTCACATGCGATGAAGTCTTTAGAATATTTCCACTGTACACTTTCCAGTGTACATATGCTAGTTTTATTATAATGATTCCATATTATTATTCCATACGGTTTGGGTCCAATGCATCTTTACCCAGTGAGCCATCATAATCCAGAATAATCATGCTATAGCAGTTAGATTGTTAAACGCTGCATCCTCTAACATGAGCATGTATGAACATTTTTACATATGAATACCATGTTCTACAAAGATTTAAAGTACATGAATTTAATTTCTTAAACTTAATGTTAGCAAAGATAACTAGCAGAGCACAAACTATTACAATTAGAAAGGAAAAGGCTTGGAAAAAGTATGCATATGGCCCTGATGTTAATGTCCTTTAAAGTACATCTCCATAAAAAAACACTTTTTGTGTGCCATTCTGTTGTTTCTTTCTGCTATTTCAGAATTGGAGCACACAGAGACTCAGCAGAAAGAAATGTATGTACCTGATTTTGAAGTTTCTAAGGAATAATAGGCAATGATAACACTGTGTGAAATCCACGGCAAAAGAAAAAATATACACTGTTATAACAGAATACCATTTATTTCAGGTATCAATGAACTTCATGCTTTCCTTTATGACAGAAATTATAGCCATTCCTGCTGAATATTCAAATAGTCTACGTTAAAAACAGTATGCACTAAAGAATGCTTATCTGATTCCTTTTCCAGAATTTACAACACCATTTGAAATGTAACATTCCAGACTCAGTGGACACTTGGACAATTCATGGACTTTGGTAAGAAAATCAGTTTAATGTATATAACTGAGAATCTAAGGTACTTGCAATAAAGAAATGTGCTGCTAATGTATGTCTCAGGGATTACATAAAAGTAAAAGACATTTAGAATTGGATTATTCCATGCCACAACGTACCTTTAAAGTCTGACCATCATTTTAATATAGCCTTTAGTAGAGGCTCCTGGTACTTAATCTGCATGCATTATCACTTAAGGAAGGCAGACAGTATGTTCTTCTGGGACGGACATTAGATGCTGCAGGATATGAGAAGACTGATGGAGAATTCAAGGGAAGTGCTGAAGTGCCTGTTAATGTTGAAGGCTGACAAGAATCAGTGTCTTGATGCCATGTCATGTAGGTTAACGGGGAGATAAGCACCGGCATACAGGCCTTTATTTAAGATTTTACCGGTCACTGCAAACTGGAAATGTGCCCACTAACTGAAGTGACAAGATCTATTGCCAACTTTAAAGAGTGGCCAAGAAAAGATAAGTTACTTTATAAATCTTTCAGCCTAGCATTCATAAGTAAAATGATTCTGGAGAGTTGTTTACATCTAAAATTATAAGATTTTAAGGTGTGTAATATTTCGAGGTTATTCGCCAGAGGGATTCACAGAGGGGTGATGATTCCAGTTAAACTCAATTTCCTGCTATAACTGGATGGTTATAGATCTGTATACAGAAATTATTTCAAATGCTTGAGCCTTGAAAGAGCTGGGGTATGGAGGATGGGAGTGAGAACTCACTACCACCTGACACATCTTCTAATGAAGGTATGTGGATCTAGATCATCCCATGGGTGACACCTATGGGAGAATCATTGGGTGATACATCATTGGCTGGGGAAGTCTGTATACAGAGGAATTATTCATGTAGTAACATAGCATTGAGATAAGCTTAAAGGAGATGCCACAGGGAGGGGAAGCTCCAAGGGGGGACAATAGTCTGCTCCATCAGAATTGGAACCTGGCCTACCCCATGGAAAGATTAGGCACATTGGGCAGGAAAAAATGGGTTCTAGGACTTTCACATTACCCAGGTTTGTTTGGCTATCAATCCTGTCAGAATCAATAGGGCAAACTGGATAAAAGTAAAGTGAACCTATTGAGCTGGTTCAGGAGATGGTGGAAAAAAGGAATTAGTACCGCGGTACTGTACCTTTGGAAAAAAGGAATTAGTACTGAAGCAATGTATCCTTTGAAAAAAGGAGTTTGTATCAAGGCACTGTACCTTTGGGAAAAAGGAATTAGTACTGAGGCACTGTACCTATGGAAAAAAGGAATTATTACTGAGGACTGTACCTTGACTTTTGCAAGGCAGTTGTGGTGCTACCGCATAGGAGACTGGTTTAAAAAAGGAGTATTGTGGTAGGGTGCACAGTGAGAAACTGGTAGGAATGAGCAAATATTTAGAATTTCTCATTTATTTGAGTAGAACCTGAAAAAGTTATTTATATTGCATTTTCATGGACCAGTGCAAACACTCCAGGTTGTATGGCAGTTGCTTAGATGAATCTGTAAGCCAAACCAATCAAACAATATATGATTTGGAGGTGAAATGAACTGTGCCAATTTATGTACTGTAAATGAAATGTTATGATTATATGCAGCTTGCCGTCACACAGCACAGCCAAATATTAAATGCATAAGATTCCATTACTTTGTGCAGCTAGAAAACAACAATGACCAGGGGAATCCCAGAATGTCTTACACCATATTGTCAATGTGGTGTTTGTTATTATATTATTTCACAGCAGCAAAATAAGAGCAATCTATTTAATACATAGTAAAATGCACTCTATATTTTTTTCTCTTTACTAGCCTTTGTCAGAAACATGTTCTTATGCCCAGATAATTCTTGTTCTTCTTTTTCTAAGTGGATGTGATGTGATGTTAAGGGAAGGCAAGGAAACTTAACCAAAGATGAAGAAGGGTTAACCAGGGCATGCAAGTCAGTAGAAGAGGAAGTAAAGCTGACAGAGGACATTTAGTACGAGCTTGTAAGGAACTAAGGAGGTGTCATGGGAGAGCAAGAGAGGACAGAAGTGTAGTTGAAGTAGAAACATGCTTGTGCATAATCCTCAAGCCAACTCATGATCAAATTGAGCAAGAATGAAAGAAGACACTCCACAATATGGTCCATATTCATGCAAATGAGCAGAGAGTGAAAGTTATCAAAGAGGCAGTAGTAAAATCAGAGAAGCTTTAAGCTTGTGTTGAGATTTAGGAGGTGAACGGTCACTTTCAAAAGTACTACCTGTATGGCAGGTTAACAAGTACTACCAGTATGGCAGGTTAACATTCTCATGATTGAGGGGATTAAGCAGTTTAGGTGCTGGCTCAGGCATTGGCAGAAGGTAGAAGGGATTTGTTTAATGGGCAGTTGGGGATAGCATGTTAGTATAGAAAGTTTTTAGCAGATAATGGCTGTATCTCTGCCTCCAAGGAATGGTATTGCTGAAAGAAAAGCATGAAAGGTACATCAGGACAACTGTGCTTTTAAATGTAATGGAAGTGGCAGGGGGGAAAGAAAGTAATTCTTCAGTGGGCCAACTCAGGATGACAGGAGGAAGCTGAAGTTAGAATGAATGAAGAAGTTGTCCAAGTGACAGAAAATGGAAAAAGCTAAAGAAAACAAAGGTAAACTAGCTGTTCAGAGGATAAAGGTAACTGTAACTGTGCAAGGGAAATAGTTGTGAGGCACGAAGACAAAATAAAAGGAATAGAAAAAGAAGAACAAAGAACAGGGAAATGAGGCAGAAAGTTAGACAAAGGTACAGATAAATGGGATGCACAAGATAAGGTAAGGAAAAAAAGAATATGCAATGCATAGTATGTGAACCAAATTGGAATGGAGAGATAATAAATAGGTAAAATGATAGGGAGGATGAGCAGAAAAAAGCAATTTAAAGAAGTTGATTCAGAGTAGAGCTTAGCAGTATCATAAGGCTGGCTAGTGAGATGTGCAAGCTAAAAACATGAGCAGTTGGCTGAGAGAATCACATGATCAGGATAACTGAGATATGGTAAAGTGAAAAGAGAAAGGATGAGGCAAGATAATCCCAGGGCATGAGGTATTTATGGATGACAGGGTAGGTAAGGATGGAGGAGGTATTGCAATATGCTTTTTGGATACATTATGGGGTAAGGTATAGAAGAGGAATGATAAGACAAAGAAGAAACTGAGGATGGTGTTGAGAAGGTAGCAAAACAGGAGAAGGAAGACAAGGTTACTGTCAGCTTCCTAACAGTAAGTTTACCACAGGTAAAAAAAGAGGCTTGATATATGGATACTTTTCACAGGCTACTAAATGCAACTGCCAGTCATGTGGAGTTGGTTAGGAAAAGGATTAATGGATGGGCAGGTAAGAAGAAAGTGGGTATCAGGGGAGCTTTCAGTCTGAATGAGACTGACTTGAGCAAAGATAACTTGCTTCCCTACAGGACCTCCTCTACCTGCACTCAAATGGCCCATTCATGCTGCAGGAGTTAGTCAGGCATTCCTGAGCTACTGTAATGTGAGAGTCCTACAGCCTATCTGTTCCTTCCAGGGAGGCCCTACTGAACCATCTCTTCTCCCACTGTAGAGAACCAAATGGAAAGGAGTCTTCCAGTTTGCTGATCCTGTTCTCTGGGCTACCCTCCACTAGTGGAGCACTGACTATGCACTTGGTGCCTCCCTAAGCTCTACTACAAGCTGCCACTGTGAGAAGTGTGTCTCGGCATTCTAAGGAGGTCATAGTCCTCATACTTAGTCATACTTAGCCCTCATAAAAATAAGAATAATGCATCTTTCAATGTCTACCTGACCAGGCATTTTCAATATGTGAAAAGGCCACAGAGGTTCCTCACTAAAACAATACGGGGTGTCCTATGCAGACCACTTCAAAGCCCCATCCCTGTACTCAGTCTCCTACAGACTACTGAAGGGCGATCTATGCCTAACCTGCAAGGCATTCTCCAATCCAGCCATGATGGATGGTGGACAGGGGCAGTTTGTAGATGCCTGAAGGCAAAGGCATATACCAAAGTCATTCCAGTCCATGGTCGTTTATAACTGGGAAAACTGGAACATAAATAGCTTGGTTTAAAAAAGCTTTAGGGCCATTAGCCTATCAGCTTCCTATGATCCTATGATCATGAATCTTCTAGCCCATTCATCAGCAACATGGTAGCACATGTCCTCTAAGTTCACAGACAGTGAGTGCAAATCCTAGTGTTCCCACTAGGTGTCTCCCATGTGGCGTGCTAAAGCTGCCTCTTTGCCCCTAAGATGAGTAAGATGATAGTGGCTGCTTACTCCCATCCTCCCAAGGCAGCTGTTATGGGTTAATGAGAGAGTTCTTGATCTATTTCTCTGCAAAATGATCGCAGTGAGAAATCTGAAATTTAGGGCTCTGTTGGCAAAGACTGACTCTGCAGTGATGTCATTCATTGTGGTCACAATGAAGCAACCAGGCCTGTTCACAAAAGTCCAAGTCTGGTAATTCAGGGATGCCACTAGGAGAAGATAAAAGAGTTAATAAGCAAAGGTTTTGGTAAATTGGAGCAAAATTACTGAAGGGGCTTTACTGTGCATTAAAGAGAACCATCTAGGAGGGTATTTACTATAGATTGTGGAAGGCTGCAAAGGCAAAGAAAACAAGAAAACCAGATTGGCTCAAAGTTGTTATTAAGAACAAGGAGAAGTAATGTGGTATGACTGATTAATGCTCTTGTTCAGGTAATATCATTGATAAAGGCATGAGTTCAAATCCATTCATAATATGTTGTTCTTCTGGCTAGGCTTATAAAGGCCCTAGTGGTCATTAGCCTACTATATACCGATGAACCTAGGAATGAAGTGAAGGGTCATGGGTAGAATCTCATGGATGCCAGTAAAAAGCACTAAATTATGTGAAAACAACCATGAAAGAAACTGAAGAAGACAGGCCTTATAGAAACAAAAATACCTTGAAATATGTGGGAGACAAAAATAAGGCAAGTAGATAAATGTATGAAATAGCTTTGAAAGTTCAAATGTATAAAGAAGCCAATAAATTGGTGAGGATTTAAAAGAATAAGCTTTGTCTGTGTTAAATCATGGAAGGGAAGGAATGTTACATCTGGGAGGACATGACAGAAGGGAAGATGTTTAGAAAAATGCAATAACAATGGTTGAAGAAGTGATGCTGACAATATGAACATTAAGGGAAGATACAGTGCAAGGAGCTAATGGGATCCCATCCACAATCCTCAACAGGACTTCTGGAATACTAGCTGATCTTCTGCCAGAGCTCTTTAATAAGTCTTTTTGCAAAGAAGTTACCTTTGGGGATTGGAGACAAATACTGGTGGTGGTGGTGACTACTGTCTACAGATGTGGTGCAAGATGGAGACCAGGGAGCTACAGGTCAAAGATTCTAACATCACTGATGGCTGTGGTAATGAAGGCTGTCCTGTAGTTAAAGAGTATAAGGTCACTTGTGAAGAATAAGCTGTTTAACAAGTTTTAGCAAGGACACACAGCTAGTAATTCTTATAAGATCATTGATTTATAGGTTCTTACTAGATGATGGCTTGTGTGAACAGAGAGGGCTTAACCTTGCAAACCAGAGTGTTTATTACAGGAGTAGATCAGTGGGTACTAGCCAACAGTCAATCATCAAGGAAAAACCTAAAGTTAGCTAATATGTTGTACTGTTTGACATGCAAATGAAGCTTGTTACAGAGGTACAGAATTCTTTGAGTGAGAAACCTTTCTATCCAAGAGCTCTTGTTTATATTGCCATGAAGGTTGAGGTCTTTGGAACAAGTGTTTTTAGCCCTGCCACTATTTCTGCGATGGAAGACGTCTAGTAAAGTTGAGCACTTTTACAGGCTGGGAAGTGAAACTGAGACCATCATGTAAGAGCCAATATAAGGCAAACAAATGTGACAGGATTTTAAGCCCCTGAGGGTAGCTAAACAATCTTGCACTTTTGGTTTTTCTTAGGTAAAAACATTGCAATCTTTCTAGTTAGGCAAGGTGTTTAAAGCAGTACATTCCAAATAAAGCACTGTATTTGATGTTTGGCCTAATGATGGAAGAATAGATAGGGATTAGGACATCCTTAGACTTGGAGGATATACCTTTGGTAATTACCTAGGTGGAATTTCTGACTATAACTGATACATGGAACTTGAGGGACAGCTGATTGCAATGGCACTTAGTATCAGTTTTTAGAAGAGTCGCATTTATGTGCTAATCAATAGGATAGCCTTGTTTACCAAATGCAGTTGCACTATATTTTTTGGCAATACGTTTATGGCCGTTGCACTACACCAAGTGATAATTCTGATAAACCCCTCTTGGAGGATATGAGTGCCCATGGAGTTGTCATACATACTTTGAAGTCATCAGCAAACTTGGTTAACCATAAACCTTTGACATTTCAAACGAGAGAAATAGATAATGAAAAGGAGGGGAAGTGGAACAAAGTCATTAGGGGCACCAGTAATGACATGACTTTTAGATGCAAAAGTACCACAAACGCTGTGTGCATTCAATTGGATACCTACTTTGCAACCCAATGACTGACACAGAGATGTACTTTTAGATTAGAGATGTAGTCAATAATGCCAGAATGGGGACTCAAAAGGAAGGCTTTAGCAAGATCCAGACAAGCAGATGAACAGAGTGGCCTTTGTTAATGCCATCCATTGCATTTTCAGAGAAATTAACCAGATTAAAGAGACAGGATCAGCATTTCAGTACACCAAAATGATAAGGGTCAAAGGTTTACATTACCAATTTCATTGCTTATGGAGCTGACAGAGTTACATTCTGTGATTTTGCAGATGATGCTGTTGAGGTTAATAAGATGATATCCGATTAAAACAAGTGAGATGAGATGAAACCTGGCTTCTTTCATAAAACAGAGAACTTTTAATTGCAAAAATACATAAGCGCTTTCACAGCAACAAATACTGCTTCTTCAAATGTATAAAGACAGCATCTAATAAACCAATTTATACACGCTCAAGTCACATGCACAAATTAATTATTTGAACTCTTAAAGAAATAGCAGTAGTAACATTCATACAAAAATATACAACACTATTTATACTTAATGACTATTTAATAGTTGTATATAAAATTAAACTAAAAAACTAAAAAAAAATGTGTATACACATATAAAAACAATTATGAATACTGTATAATTCAATATTTCCAGACAATATTTCCATACATTTTGTAGCATTCCTTATACACCTTTCCTTTGAATAACTTCCACTTTTCCTATAACTAAAAATTTAAAACTATGTGCAGTAGAGTTCTCTTTTACATGTTTGGATAAGGCATTATTATCCGAATCATTCCTAATGTTGCATAAACGTTCTCTTATACGATCCCTCAATAGTCTATCCATTTTACCTACATAAAATTTGTTACATGCAATACAGTGTGCTAAATATACTATATGGGTAGTACTACATGTGGCAAAAGCATTAAAAACATATTTTTTACCTTGATCAGGATATATAAATTCTTCAGAACTGTCTATATATTTACAATAATTGCAACAGTGACATGATCTAGTTACTGTTCTACTATCTGTCCTGCCATTACTGAAAGATTTACCATTAATAACCTTTTTGGGTAACATAGCATTTGTTTCAACAACTTCTTTTTCTTGTATATAAAACTAGGATGTTCACCACCTATATCCCTTAACCCTAAATTTGTGGTCATGATGGGCCAATGTTATTTGATAACATGAACAACAAGTCCTGAACATCTGGAATATGTAACTGGTATCCTACATTTGGTATTATCAATCTGTCTAGATTGCAATATCAGGGAATTAGATGAAAAGGAAGGCCTACCTCTATCTTTCCTGTTTTTAACTACTTGACAAAATGTATTATGTACTTTATTTTTGTTATAAACTCTGGCTACAAACTTATCTTCCAAATCTTTTATTCCCCTAACAAAATTTCCATCATCAGCATTCACTCTTGATATTCTTAAACCTTGACCTTGAATAATATTATCAAACACATAACGTGGATGCATACTACCACGATGTAAAAAGTTGTTCTTATAACATGATTTCCTATACAGCATGATGTCAATTACACCATCCTGTTTAATCTTAATTAATATATCCAAAAAACGAATCTCCTGTTTAGAAATATTAGCAGTACATTTAAGAAATGTACTACTGTTATTAATATAATTAATGAACTCCAGCAACTCATCTTTCATCCCATTCCAAATCATAAACAGGTCATCTACAAACCTATAGAACAAGATTTGCATACTATATAGACCTGTTAGAACATGGTCCAACTCCCATATTAACATGATGAGGTTGGCGTAACTATTGGCACGAGATGTGCCCATAGCTATGCCATCCCTCTGTATATAATATTTTCCATCAAACAAGAATATATTGTTATGTAAAATCAATTCTAACAAATCACATAACAACTCTGTTTTGCTCCTTTTCACTAGATAAAAATCGTCTCCTCCATTCTAAACCAGTAACATTAGAAATTACTGTAAATAGCGAATTGGCATCTAATGTGACCAAAAACCATCCCTTCACCTTAAAAGAAGCTTGTGTGAAGCCATAAAAATCCATCAAAAATTGTCTTGAATCCTGTAAAATATAGCCTCTAGAGCTAATAATGGGTCACAAGTTCTTTTCAATATATATACTGACATGGCTTTAGTACTCCATTTCTGTCCTGAGACTATAAGTCTCAGTGGCGGATTCATAGGATCCTTACATAAATGGAAAAATAAATCACTGTTCCGGCCGTTCGCTGTTTTGGCAATTTAATGTTTAGGTTTCAATATAACAGCATTCGATTATTTGATTTTTCGTTATTATAATATAGACCCATTCATCTACTAACATGTCATTCATTATGTTAACATACCAGTCAAAATCTAGAAAAACTACTGAACCTTCTTTATCGGCAGGCCGTATTACAATGGTGTCATCATGCATCAAATTATACATAGCCATTTTTTCATTAGCAGTGATGTTATAAAAGCATTTATTTCCATTATTATAATAATTCCTGTATATGTCTTCCAAACACATCTTTTCAAATGCTTCAAAGAGCAGTAAGTTGGTACAAACAGACTAGGCTTCCTGACCACATTGTTATTATAATTGGACAATTCCTCACAATCTTTTAATACATATTTCAACATTACATTCCAGCTATAACCTCTGTAATATTAGTTGTTTGTGATAGCACAAAAGAAAGGCCCTTTTGTAGTAGCATTAGTTCCTCTTTACTTAGAACTTTACTGGAAAAGTTATAAATTGTCATTTTCCAGTACCTTTTGATGCTCAGATCAGCTAAAGAGTCTTGAGATTACTTCCATTTGTTCCGCGTTCTGCTCATGGATCCCGACCATTCCCCTGCAACTTGTTGTTTTATTAGCAATGGAAAATTTAGTTTGCCATCCCTCTGTTGACTCAAAACACATGTATTCATCTTCTCAGCCTCATTGTGTACTTCTGCTGTAACAACGTCCATTTTCTTCCTTGCCCCCAAGTCTTTAATGCTCTCAGCTACATCTGGGGAATTTGTGACATCATTCTGTGTCAGTAAAAGAGCCTCACTGGCTGTTGATGTCTGGGTGGTGTCTGGTTGCTTAGTCACCATAGATGGTGTCTCATTTTCAGCAATCTCATTGGTGGAAACGTTGTAGCTCGGCCAAGCAAAGACATGGCCATTTTTCAAATCATTCCTGTCCCTGGTAAACTTTTTGATTTTTATACATCGGAGCTTCTGCTCGTATAAAGATGTTGAATCCAATACAGTGTGAAGCAATTTATCTACATATATACACACATGGATCTACTTTGATTCATTGAAAACTCATTTCACTGAATTTCAATTCAACTTGAAAAAATTGCTGAAAGCTCAAATCACTGAAAACTCATTTCACTGAATCACATTTCACTGAGTGTAAGTACTATTGGGCAAATAAAATGTATATGCCCTTTTCCCCACTGTAGTGTGATCCTGAAGTTAGTATATATAGTTAGGGTGGGTGTGGGGGGCACAGCCCCCCACACTGGGTGGCCCACCTACTTAGCCTTTATATTCATGAATCTCATTTCGCTGAAAGCTAACAATATATTAAATCAAAAGTAGTTGGGGAGGACGCCCCCCCACAACCCCCAATGTGGGAGGCTGTGCCTCCCACACCCCCCCACTAACTATATATATATATATATATTTATACTAACTCCAGGATCGCACTACAGTAGGGAAAAGGGCATATATGTTTGATTTGCCCAACAGTACTTACAGTCAGTGAAATGAGTTTTCAGTGATTTGAGCTTTCAGCGATTTGGTGAGAGTGTTTTGAAATTCAGTGAAATGAGTTTTCAGTGAATCAAAGTAGATATATATATATATATATATATATATATATATACACAACTTATACAGAGCTACAATGTTAACAACATATACAGAAAGAATATCTTAATTTGCACAGTATTTTATTTATTTTTATTTTATTTATGTAACATTTGTTAACTGGGAAAGTCCGACTTGGAACAAAGCCAATTTTCAGGGGTGGCCCGGGGAGAAATGCTCCAGATGCATGCCTTTGTAACGTGGGAGGAAACCAGAGGAAACCCACACAAACACAAGGAGGACATGCAGACTCCACACAGAAGGCACTCCAGCCACTGCACCACTGCGCTGTCTGCAAATTGGTAGTAGAAATCAGAAGGCATAGCACAAATCAAAAAGCAGCAAAACTATGTTCAGACACAAGTCTTTACTATTACTGCTATTAGATCCTCACATATGTGTCTTATAACAACAAAAACATTTATACAGATTCATTCATACTGGTGTTCCATTTGTGCAAGTCTTTTAATTCCATTTCTCTGGAATTCTTAGCTGCTTCCTTAAACAAGAAAAAGTTGTTTTACTTTAGCTAAACATTCTGTACCAAAAATGAGGAAAAAAAACACCAGCATGACTTTTCAGTTTATGTCTCACCAAAACACTTTGTACAATACAGAAATGGTCAGAGGCTTTTTGTTTTATTGTCTGGCCCAATATAAAATGGATTGCATCTACTGATTATCATGTATAATACCCATTTGTTATATATTGTTATATTTCAAAGATCAATTGTTGGAAAAAATAAAAAAGAACAATTTTCACATAAAATGGCAATTTGTTGTAAAAATAAAAAATGTACAATTTTCACATAAAATGGCAATTTGAACAAGTGCAACATGAAAAATAACTTCTGAAAAAGGAATTTTATCAACTGTCATTTCCTGTGTGAGTACAAGTCTTTCTACCAGCTGCTCTCATCTCATACATCACTTCTAATACAAAGAAGTATAGTGGACTTGGTTTTTCAGCTTGCTTTTTTAATACCTTTATTGAATAATTATTACTTGTGACATATGCAAACTTACATTTATATAAACGCAATCAAATCATATTAACAAGTTTACATCTACAAGCATTACACATCACATATATTGTTATATTTCATTTAATCTTAAGCAACAGTATATAAATTATTCAATTACTGCCTTCTCTTAAACCTCATTCCTCCTCCAAAACAATTTTTGGCATGAATTTTTCCAAAAATGTCTATTTTCTAAACAAGAAACTTCTTTATTAAATTATCACTTATGACATAGGCAGTCATGCATTTATATAAATGAAAACAAACCATATTGACATATTTCAAGTTGCAAACATTATACATCACTTATAATCTATCCAGTCATTCTCAGTCAAACATTACATAACTCATTCAAATCCTGCCTTCTTTAAAACCTCATTCCTCCTCCTCCAAAGCACTGTTCTGCATGTATTGTTCCCACAATTACCATTTTTTTATATTATGTCCTCCTACCCTTTTCTAAAGATCCTGTTTCCGGTTGTTTTATCTCTGTTACTATATTCACTACTCCTAGTACACTTGGTTTACATTTTGATTTCCATTTTCTAGTAATTGTTTTTTTGGCAACCACTATAATTAGTCTCAGCAAGGGCTTACTGTTTCTAGGCTATTCTGATTTTGTGCTATAGCTCAAAGATAATATACCAATTTGCTCACCCAGTATTTCTGATAGAGTAGTCTGCAGGGAATTTTTAAAGTATGCCAACTCACTACCCTGCAAAATATGTTCTCAATTGCCTCTTTCTTCCCCATCACAACTCCAACATTTGCAGTCTACCTGAGGAAAAATTCTATGAAGTTCACGTGAGATATAAAAATACCTATGCAAACAGTTCCAAGCAAAGATCCTAATCTAGACTTTGTTGTATATTTCTGAGTTATACATATATCCCCATCATTTCATTGTGAATTGCTTATTCAGTCTCTCTTGCCATTCCTTTCTAACCTCCTACAATTGATTTGTATAGTTATCATGCAATATTTTATATACTCCACTAATTATCCCTTTTTTAAAAGCAGCTTCTGTTCTATATTCTACTAAAACCTCTACCAAAGCTGGTCTTTCACTTAGGATCCCCTATTTCTTTCTCTTTTCCTATACTTTGATATCAATCCTTGATAGGGAAGGCAATCTCAGTACAAATAAATAATTGGCCTCTTCCCATTCTATTACGTCTAATTATTTGCTCCCAATACCTTGGTTCCTTTGCCAGTTTTCTCCATTAAATTCTACCCCTCTCTTGCCTGTTGTCTGTATCCTTAATTTCAGTCATCCCTATCAGCAGAATCTCCTTTCTCCATCCCTGTGTTGGCTTAGTTCTTAGAATATTTTCTTCTACTTTATGAATATAATAGTCTGTATCATTTTTGTTATTCTCTTTAAGGGTCTGCATCCAAAACTCCACTCTCTGTTTTTTGAGATTGCTCCATGTTTCGTCATCATCATCTCCTTCTACTGTGAATTACAACTTTCTGCTTGCGCTATGTATAAAAGCCTTAACTGTGTAGCTCGGAAATAGCCCTTCAAATCAGGTAATCCCAAACCATCTTTTTCTATTGAAAAGATCAGCTTACCTCACTTGACTCTTGCCATCTTCCCCTCTCAGATAAAATCCTTCAACTCTTTATTAACTGCTATCCACAATTTCCCCTTTGGTTAATAAAAAGATACCTAACCTGTGCATAAAACTAAAGGGACTAAACATTTTCACTGCTTGTATCTGTCCAGATCCATAAAACAGACCTAGTTTTTCAGTTTTTGTATTATCTTTCATTTAGTCTCTTAGATTCAAAGATTAATTGTTACTAGGCTAACAACCTAGGGGGGGCTTTCTAAGCCTAGCCAAGTTCTCCAGAAAGAATAATGATGGCATCCTGTATCCAAACAGGACATTAAAGGCCAGGCATTTATGAGTTCTGTCCATAAGGGACATGGGTGGTGGCCTGGTGTAAATTTCCTATTCCCCATCCACTGGTTTAGATGTCGCTTAAACTAGGTAATAGACAAACTCAGCTGCACATGGATGGGAAGACTGTTCCATAGAATGGACAGTCTCTGGAACACACATCTGTATCTCCAGCATGTTCTGTTTAAGTCACAGACAAAATTCATGTCCCTAAACCTTGTATTTCTGGTGCTCTTTGACTTATGAATATGTAGGAGACTAAAAAACGGATCGTAGCAGTAACGAAAGCAAAAACAGTATAGGCAGTAAACAGGACAGTCTTTAATCCAGTACAATGAAGCGCTTTTCGTCTGCCAGCATCTGCAGACTTCTTCAGACAAGAGTAACTTACAATTAAAAAAGCTTAATATACTTAGCTGGTCAAGAATAACCAATCAAATAGAAACAAGCTAATATGAGCAATTAAAATAAATTACCTAACACAGGCTGTTAAAAACTAATAGTAATTCAAAGTGAAACAGTCTTATACAAAAAACTTTAGTCTCCCTAGCTGATTAACCAAAACAGGATAAAAAAGCAAGTCAAAAATACATTAGTAAGTATTTATCATAAAAACATAAACCGTCATCTCAGGTAATTAGTTATCTAATAAGGTTTTTAAGTTTTAAAAGGCTGCTAATAGAGCAGCTATCATTCAGCCCTGGTATTACATAAGCATTTAACCTAATTTGCCAGCGTAACTCAGACAATTCCAACAAAAGGTGTATAGGAGCTCCCCTTTTACTCTCAAGTATCTGGTCTATCACCATAAATCTAAAGTAATGGTCATTTTCTTGGCTAATATGTTTGGCAAGAGCATTTTCTAATTTGCCTTTACTAATGGCGTATTGGTGTTCATAAATACGCTCTTTTAGTTTACGCTCTGTCTTGCCAATATAAAAACCTTCACATTTTTGACACTGGGCGAGGTAGACCACCATCCTAGAGTTACAGGTGCATCTACAGTGGAGGTCAAAACTAGTATGATTAATAGTGAATCTGTTTGATTCATTAATATGTCTACATTGGTTACAATTTTGGCATTTGAACATGCCTGGTGTTCGTATTAAATTACTTGTAGGTAGTTCTAGTAGTGCTTTTAAATTTTTACCTCTCCTATATGTAACTCCGGGGTTGTTGCCTACTTTGCCCATCACTGTGCTGTTGGTACGAAAAATATTCCAGTTTTTATTAATAATGTCCAAGATGAGGTGACTGTTAATGCTATATGTCAAAATTAGTCTATTTTTAAAACAAGCATCTGGTTCTAGACATACAATCCGAGTAGGTACAACAGCATTATCAGTTGAAGGGTGTGGGGCAACACTAAGAATGGCTTGATAAGTACCATTCCTTCTCTTATTGATCACCTCCTTAACCAAACCTTCAAGCAATCCAGTTGGATACCCTCTGTGTGAAAACATGTTCTTTAATTTCTCACATTCAGCCATAAAATCCTCATCCAGGCTGACCATCCGGGCTGCTCTAACGAGCTGCCCCTTAACAACTGACCGTTTTTGGTGATGGGGATGGCAGCTACTAAAGTGAAGAAAGGAGTTTGAGTGGGTAGGCTTCCTATAGATAGTAGCAACATAACCATTCAACTCCTGGTTTTTAGCTAACCAGATGTCCAAAAATGCTATGGCATCTGTCCCAAAGTTTGAAGTGAAGGACAGAAAGTCCGTGGACGTGTTAAAGAAATCTAGGATGAGCATACCATCTTCTTGATTGCCCTCCAATAATATAAATATGTCATCCAGGTAGCGAGTATAATACCTGATCTTAGACATGAGGGCATGGTTGCTCAAAATTTTCTCCTTTTCCCAATGCGCCATAACAATATTAGCCAAACTGGCCCCACAGGGTGACCCCATGGCCACACCTGTTTTTTGAAGGTAAAAATTCTCACCTAGCATAAAGTAATTATTAAATAATACCATATCAATAAGTTCTATTACTAGTGAAATTTCATCTGGTGGAGCATCCTTACTAGTAAGAAAAAAAGCCACCCACTCCAATGCAGTTTCTAGAGGGATGCAAGTGTACAAGTCCTTGACATCTATTGTCAAGAAGTTGAAATTGTGGTTAAATGTGCACTCTCCGATTTTGGCTAAGAAGGACCACGAATCCTTGCAGATTTGTTCTTCATCCTGCAAGTATTTCTGTAAGATTGTGTCAACAATTTTTGCACATGCATAGGTGGGAGAGCCTCTTCCGTCAACTAATGGTCGCATTGGAGGATTAGAGAGGTCCTTGTGGATCTTAGGGATCCCAAAAAGACAGGGGAATCTTGGAAATAAGGTAGTCAAATATTTATGTTGTTCTTGGTTTAGTCTACCCTCTAAATGCATCTCGTCTAAGTTGTTTTGAATATTACGATATGCTTTGTTAACATCAGACTTAGAGCTAACACTATATGCATCATCAGCAAGTAAGTCTAACATTCTATCGTAATAGTCAACATTGTCAAAGACCACCACTCCCCCACCTTTATCAGGTTTACAAATGCGTAAACTATGCAGTTTCACAAAATCTAACAGTAATTTTTCCTCCTTACATGTGTCATTAGTTCTAAGGTGGCACAACTTGTCCCTTAGATCAAGTTCACACATATTTTCAAAGCAATGGATTAATGGGTGTAAGGGAGGGTTAAATAAACTAGAGACCCTGAAAGGGTTGACATGTGTATTATTACTCGGTGCATTATTACTTCTATTGTTGGAATCAAAAATCATGTTGAAGTTTAACTTTCGTGTGAATAATTTAATGTCTATAATAGTCCCCACTAAATCCGTCTTACGTTGAGGGACATAAGTATACCCTTTAGACAAAAAGTCAGCCAATTCACTAGGTATAGGCACAGAAGAAAAGTTGTATATTTTAAAGTCACCCAAATGGTTAGTAGAAATAACAGGTCTAGAATTCAGATCACCAAAGTTAATAGAGTTCTCATCCAGGAATTCAGCCGGAAAAGGAACCAAATTCGTCAGGGGATAGGTACAAAAAGTATCTAAGTCAGCATGTACAAGACCCGTCTCTAAATGGGGAGAAGGGGCATAGTTGCTGACAGTCCTGAATGTTACAGTCTCTGTTGGTTTCGTTTCTGTTGATAACCCTTGTGTGTTGACTGATAATTGTTCCTTTTCTTCGGTATGGCACCTGGATGGTTGGCATGGTAAAAAACCTGCTGCTGATCTGAACGCAAGGAGGTGTTGTTAAGATTAGAATTAGATTGCAACCTCTGGTTTTGTAGCCTCTCACTTCTCCTTACCACTTGTTCGGGTTGTGTGTCTTCAAATGTGTCCAAATCCCGAATGTTATTGTCAATAGGTGCCCTAGAATTTGAATTTGTAGAGCCATGATCATTAATAATGTTAGGTTGCCAAACTTGTGACTGTGCAGGGGGAGGATATGCTACCCCTTGTTCATAGGCTTTAAGGTCACGCTCTAATTTTTTTATTTTATTCAACTTAAGTTTGTTCAAGTACTGTTCAATACTACTAAAGCATCTATTGTAGTCATATTTATACCTTGGGAATTCCTCATGTGCGTTAATAAGTTTGTCCAACTCTGAAATTTCTAGAGTTAGTTGCTCAACCCAAATTAAGTAATGCTTTATCATTACATGTAGGAGTTCGAACCCATGTTGGTCAAATAAATTGACCAAATCTTTATGAAAGTCGGAGTTGGGAATTAGACCAGTTGGAAATTGAAAGTGTCTGAGGCCCTTAGGTATCACCTTACATTCGATACATTCCCTAAAATAGGAAATTTCCAGTTTGAGCTTTTTAATTTTGAGAAGCAATTTATCAAAAAGTTTCAGTTTATCAGAAAGTGAATTATTGTTTACCTCATGTTTGACACCTTGATTGGTATTCCTAATGTCCGCTGTGCCGTCACTGTGTCTCAAAAACACAAAATCCTCGGTTAACCAAGAACTCAAGGAAGGAACTCCGTTAAAGGAGTTCCTAAATGACTGAACATTAGCTTTCTCATAGGATTCATGCAGCACAGGGTTACTCTCTGTGTCCATGTGAGCAGCCAGACTTTGTAGGCGTTCTCCGGTTGTTGCGATAGCCCCACGATTAGAAGTAGAGTTAGTTTCAAAACGGGGAGGAGGAATTGTAGAAGTTAAGGCAGGCAAACGTATTTGTGTTGATGTAATCTCACTAGTTGAATCTCGGACGTTCAGTGCATCACGTCCGTTAGGTAAACCAAGAGGAACGTTACTCTCCTGAAGTGGTACAACGCCCCCTGGCGTTGATTCAGCTGGGAGGATCTTAAAGTTGTTTAACGAAGGGAGAATGAGATTTTTCATCTCCTGCTGTTGGCTATCAAGTTTCTCAAGCCTCGCACAAAGAGAGTCCATACGTTCGAATAGAGAGTTAACCAAACCATCCTGAACTGCCAAAGGTGATGTAGCTGGTGCCGGATAGGCACTGTTGCAGCTCCTAAGTAATGCTGGAACAGCATTAGGGGAGAAATCATCACTACTATGAGATCCGGTAGCCATAAACTTCGAATAATGTAGAAAGCACAAACCAGGAAACTAAAAAACGGATCGTAGCAGTAACGAAAGCAAAAACAGTATAGGCAGTAAACAGGACAGTCTTTAATCCAGTACAATGAAGCGCTTTTCGTCTGCCAGCATCTGCAGACTTCTTCAGACAAGAGTAACTTACAATTAAAAAAGCTTAATATACTTAGCTGGTCAAGAATAACCAATCAAATAGAAACAAGCTAATATGAGCAATTAAAATAAATTACCTAACACGGGCTGTTAAAAACTAATAGTTATTCAAAGTGAAACAGTCTTATACAAAAAACTTTAGTCTCCCTAGCTGATTAACCAAAACAGGATAAAAAAGCAAGTCAAAAATACATTAGTAAGTATTTATCATAAAAACATAAACCGTCATCTCAGGTAATTAGTTATCTAATAAGGTTTTTAAGTTTTAAAAGGCTGCTAATAGAGCAGCTATCATTCAGCCCTGGTATTACATAAGCATTTAACCTAATTTGCCAGCGTAACTCAGACAATTCCAACAAAAGGTGTATAGGAGCTCCCCTTTTACTCTCAAGTATCTGGTCTATCACCATAAATCTAAAGTAATGGTCATTTTCTTGGCTAATATGTTTGGCAAGAGCATTTTCTAATTTGCCTTTACTAATGGCGTATTGGTGTTCATAAATACGCTCTTTTAGTTTACGCTCTGTCTTGCCAATATAAAAACCTTTATGTAGGAGAATCATAAGTGAGGGGCTTGTGGATGCCTTGTAACCCAGGCATAAAATCATCCCTCAGCAATCTATAGGAGACAGAGTAGAGGGAAAGGGTTTTAAGGTGCTATGCATAAGACAGATTTGTTACGCCTTGTATTCTTTTTGTAAGGAACCTCTGAGTTTGCTCTAGTTGTTGCATATGCCTGATCAGGTGCATACCAAAGGGAGCATTGTACTCTGTGATTGGTCTGATAAGGGTGGAGTACAGTGGGATAATGACCTCTTTCGACCTAGATGCCATGCCCATACTTATAAGTTGTGCAGCATAAAAAAGGATTTTCTCATCACTGTGGCCACATGGTGGTTGAAGGTAAGGCCACTGTCTATATGCATACAGAGATCCCTGACCACTGGGTCAACCCTTAGGGACATATTATCAACATGGTAATTCACCAGGGCACAATTATACATTTCTTAGCATTGAGTTTAAGACCATGACTTTGGCAGAAATTGTTAGTCAGAGATAGACCTTCTTGAAGAATGCTAGTGTCTGCAGGGGAACAGAAGATAACCTCCATTGTTAGTCAGCTATAAACCTTCAGCATTTGCTTTCATTTCAGAGAAATAGATACCAAAAAGGAGTGGGCTCAGTACCGAGCCCTGAGGTACTCCACTAGTGAATGGCCTATTTGAGAAGTAACCTATTTTGACCTCCTGGGTCCTATAAGTGAGCCAGTTGGCTAGCCAGTGGATGATAAAAGGGTTTATACCTAAATTAGTGAGCTTGTGTATAATGTTTCAGTGAGGTGTTGTATCAAAAGCCTTGGCTAGGTTGAGGTAAGCTGTGTGCACAGTCTTACCTTCATCCAAAGCTTTGGTGACCCTCTCAAAAGAGTCCACAAGATTTAATAAGCATGACCTTCCTTTAACAAGGATGAACTGTGATGGGCCCCAGGTTTGCAGGTTACCTATGTCTTCATTTATCATGCCCATGATGATTGTTTCCATGGCCTTACATATGAGGATGGTAAGACTTACGGACCTGTACTTACCCAGATCAGTGGTTGGACCTCCTTTATGCAGGGGAATGACTGTATCCATCTTCCATTCCTTGGGCACAAATCCTGAGTGAAGGCTCCAGTAGAAAAGTGATTCAAGTGGACCAGAGAGGTTATATTTTATGGTATTTATTAAATATCCCAGGATGTCGGTGTGCATAGATGCAGTGTTTTTGGCCAAGGAAAATGCATCGATTACTTGTTCCCCTAGTAATGGGTTGGGGGATTGTGATGTGCAGTACTTCCATTGGACTATCAGGGGGGAGAAATACTCACATATCCTTAGCTGCAATAAGAGAATCCTTTTTAATCCATACTCCTAGGTATTTCATTTTATCATGTCCCTATAAATATTGTTATTGCTGAACCAGTTTGTGTGCGGGTACATGTATTACAGCTATTGACTTTGTTTAATTTTCATTGATATTGCATCCTGAAAAGACATGAAACTGTCTCAAAATGTTCCACAACACTGAAATGTCCTTTCCTGCTTTTATCAGGTAATATCATCTTCAAATAAAGCCAGCTTTTCCTGACTGCCATACCAATTATATCTTTGAATTTCTGGGTCCCTTATTTTCTTTGTCAGTGGTTCTAAGTATAATGCAAATAACCTGTCTGGTTCCTCTACTCAAACAGAACTTATCAGAGAGGAACCCACCAACTTTAATTATTACCTCAATCCCTCATATATCCTCCTAATCAACCTTATACTTTTATCAGGGAATGCAAATGCTTCCATTGTCCTGCTCATAAAATCCCAGCTTATTATGTCAAATGCTTTCTCTGCATCAAGACCCACCAGCAACAGTGGCATTTTCTTACATTTTGCTATATTAATGTTGCAAAATATTTGCTTCCCCTCCACAAAATCACATTGATCCATATCTGTCAATTAATTTTGGCATCACTTTTGTCATTCTTTTTGCCATTATAGACATAAACACTTTATAATCATGGTTTAGAATCAAGATGGGCATATATGAAGCTGGATCTGATAGATCTTTACCCTCTTTAGGTATTACAGCCACCACTGCTTTCATTCAGGATGTTGGTGCTTCTCCTCCTTTTAAAATACTGTTAAACAAAACCTTCCAGATCTTTATCAGTTTCATCCCTCCTAGCTTCCAAACTTATACAGAAATACTCTCTATTCCTAGGGGATTTCCTGTAGATTGATTATACATCACCTTTTTTATCTCATCTCCTCCTTTCTAAATGTTAGTAATTGAGCCTCATCTGCCTCTAACCTTGGCATATTTAATTATTCCATAAACATTTTCATTTATACCTTTTCTTGATTTCCATATTTTTCTGCTTTATACAAATTTTCATAAAGTCAATTAAATACTTCTAGTACTTCTACAGAATCTCTGGTGATCTTCCTTGTTACAGGCTCCCTAAGCTTGGTGACAACCCTTTCTACTTTTTGTCATTGAGATAAAAATGTTTGTGTTCTGGAGTTATTATAAAAAACAGTTGCTTAACAGCAATCTTTCTAAACTTGTGCATAATATGTAGGTAATCCCTTATTTTCTGTTTAGCACTCTGCAATTGCTTTTCTTTGTGTTCTGTGAGATTTCCCCTATTCTGCAATACGTTAACCTTCTTAACAATACCAGTCTTTCTTTTATTTCTACCCTGTTTTTGAAGTCCACTTTAATTTTATCCCACTTACTAGTTATAGTTTAAGAAGAAATTTCTATCTTCACTAATAACTCCCAAATAATTTCCACTACCCATTCCTTAAATTCCTCTCTTCTTACCAGATAAGTGGGAAAGCTCCAGTGTCTCATTTTTATTTCATTACCCCGCATTTTTTTTAATTATTATTGGCACATGATCTTAAATAGTTATTGGATGCATATCAAAATTTTCAATTAAATGTTCATATTCCTGTGAAATATAATTTCTGTCTAGCTCAGCCCAGTTTTTGTACCTTGAGGAATACTAAGTAAATTCACTTCAGATGCCTGCTACTGAATTTACTTCTTCCATGCCAAATATTTTAATAAATTTCTGATAAAATCTATCCTTTTTTCTTATATTTCCATTTTGGGCCCACCAGATACATCCTCACTTCTGCAAATCAAATTCCAGTCCCACCTATAAGTAATATTCCCTGCTGAAAGCTGATTATTTCTCCCAGAATTTTCTTAAGCACCAGTATAGCAGTTTTAGGTGTAATATAAATACATGCCAGTGTAAAACTTTTCCCTTGCCAACAGCCCTTTAGTACTACAAATCTACTATTATTATCTTTTTTCCTCTTCTATCACTACTGAAGCTTATCTTGAAATTAATATGTTATCCTTTTTTCCAGATATTCCACTGAATAATCATCCTGAAATCCTTTCTTTATCAAATTCACATACTCATTTCTTTCCAAATTTCTCATGTAGCATAGCTATTTGCACTCTGCATTTTCTAGTATAGTTTGTTACACTTTCATTTTTGTATATATCTGTGAGAATATTCACATTTAAAGATAATATGGAAAGTGGTGTTATTATGTTAAGAAGTTATTATTCCCACCTATTATGTGTAACAGTTTTTTTAAATGTCTAGTTTCAGCTTTTGTGGTACATGTATACACTGTTTGACAGGCTGATCTTTTATATTTATTTATTTATTTCCAGTGTGATGACTGGGGAAGTCCACTGGGCCAAGAGAGCCCATTTTCAGTGGAGGCCCGGGAAGAATAGCTTCACAATACAAAATACAAGTACAAATACAACTGCAAAATAGTAATACAAATACAAAGGAGAATATTTACAATAGCAATAAAGAATATCAAACAGAAATATCATGTAGTAAACAGTAATAATTTTAAAAACATGTTCTTAACATGATGGAACACACTAAACATTTCAAGGTGATGAAATGGTTGCAATTTAGAATTGGTGTCTGTCGGTAGGCAGTATCAGTTCCTATATGTTAAGGGATAATAGTGTAAAATGGGTGGAGTACAGCTTGGTAATAGAAGGAAATTGTTGGGCTAGAAGGGAGGTATAGGAGAGTTAGGGATGGACTAGGTAGAAAGGATACAGTTGCATTTCTATTTAGAGAAAAGGTAGGAATGGAGATGTGTTTTAAAGTTTTCCAGATTCTGCATTCTCCTTAGAGTAGGGGAATAGAATTCCATTTTTTGGCTAGGGAAAAAGAGAGGAGTAGTTGTCTGGGTGAGCGGTTTGGTTTATGAACACTAATTAGGTTTTGATTTTCAGATCTGAGAGCTCTGTTTGTTAGGTAGGGAGGAAGGATGTTGGAGAGAGTGGGGCATCTAGTAGGGTTGAAGAAAAGTCTATGAGCTGTGATCTGCTGGAAGTAATCTGGATAGGTTGGTAGTTCTAGCCAATTTAGAGAGTGGAGGGCTACACAGTGATGGGAGGATTATTTGGCATTCGTGGTGAATTTGGAAATCTTGTTGTAACAGTTTTCTAACCTGGAAGTGATGTAGATTGACAGGTTAGTTAGCAAGGGAGCACTGTACATTAGGGAAGGAGGGAGATAAGTGGAGGCAAGAGTATGTCTAGTATGGGGAGAGAGGAAGCGATTGTTCTTATAAAGCATATCAAGCTTTTGGTGGGTTTTCTTTATGTTTTGAAATATGTGGTTGTCAAATTTTAGATACTCATCTATAATAACATCTAGTAATTTAGCATAAGGAACAACTTCAATAGGAGTGCTGTTTTGGCTTAAAACCTGGAAAGAGGTTTTGTCAAAAAGAAAGGATTTTGAGGGTGGAAATATTAATATTTTGGATTTATTGGCATTTAGAGAAAGGTGGTTTTAGAGCTTCTGTGGTTGAAAAAGTGATCTGGGTCTTAGTTAGAAGTTCAGGGAGGTTAGTGTTGGAGCAGACTAATGTTGAGTTGTCTGCATGTTGGATTATTGTGGTATTGGGAATGGCAGAGTGAAAGGTATTGATAAAGAGATAAAGATATTGAACAGCATAGGGCCAAGTATGGATCCCTGAGGTACACCTTTGAGGGTATGGAGAAAAGAAGAGATGCATTTTCTCCATTTCACAGCCTGAGATCTATTAGACAAGTAGCTCGAGAACCAGGATAGGGTGTTTTGAGAGAAATTGAGGTTAGAAAGATGGTTCAGAAGATGGGTGTGAAAACAGTATCAAATGCCTTGGAGAGATCCAAAAGCACTGTGGATAGTACTTTCCCGGAATCTCGGGCATGATTGACTGTGTCAAGGAATGAGAGGAGAGCTGTTATGGTACTGTGCCCTGGTCAGAATCCATGTTGAGTATGGGTGAGAAGATGGTTTTGAGTTAGGAAGGGCATAAGTTGGAGATGAATGCATTTTTACAGGATCTTAGAAATTGGGGAGAGGATAGCTATGGGGTGGAAGTTTGAGATATTGGTGTTTTTGGCACCTTTATGGAGAGGTAGACTATATCCCATGCATGAAAGTTTGGGGACATAGGATTCCTGTATGGATCTGTTGATTAAGATGCTAATGGGATATGGGGATAGGCGATCCCATCAGCAGCAAACTTGAGAAAATATGAAGGCATGTTGTCGGGGGCATTAGAGCAGGGTTTTATTTTGGAGAGAAGTCTTTTTATGAAGTTGGTAGATATGGCTTTAAGGTCAAAGAAGGGGGGATGCAGGGTCAGTAGGCATGGAAGGGGTAGTGATGAAGGAAATAGACAAAGAGAAGTGATTATTGCTTGCAAAGGATTTGGTTAGTTTGGATATGGAGTTAATAAAGAAAGAGTTATATGCTGAGGCTAGTTCTTGATCAGGTTTGCTGGGGACTGGACAGGGATGCTTTTTGGTGCCTGGGTTGAGCAGTGCATTTATGGAGTTCCAGAATCATTTAGAATTTTTTGCATGATTGGACTGGAGTTTGATGTAGTAAGATTTTTTTGTCTCTAATGATTTGTTTTTTTACGAGGTTAAGAAGCTATGTGTATTGAAGTAGGGTTTCAGGGAGTTTGTTCTTTTGATGTAGTTTCTAGGATTTGTCCATTTGGAGCATAAGTTGTTTGGTGTCTTTGGTTAGCCATGGAGCAGTATTAGTTTTTATTCTTTTTGTTCTTTTTGGTGATAGAGTATTTAGAGTTTTAAGAAAAGTGGAATTAAAATAGTCAATGATGTTGTCAAGAGGAAGGGTTTTTAGGATGTTCCAGTTCATTTGTTTGAGAAAATTTGAGAATATGTTGGGGTTGAGGTTACTATGGTTATGTGTGTGTATGTAGTGGTGTTGGTATAGGGGGGAGGAAGTTGAGCGAAGGGCAAAGGCAGGCAGGTGGTCACTGATGGAGTCAGGAATGGTGCCGGAATCTATAATTTTATTAGGGTGTGAGACTAAAATCCAGTCAATGGTTGAACCTGAGGATTTAGCTTTACTGGGTCTTGTTACAGAGTGAATTAGTTGGGTGAAGTTGAAAAGGTTGATATATTGGATGGGTGTTGAGTTATTAATGTTGTCCCAATTGATGTTTAAGTCGCCTAGAATGTAGGTTTCATTGTTGATTTTGGTTGAGGCCCATAAGAGTATTTCTTCGAGGGTTTGGATGTTATTTCCAGGTGAGATATATAGTGTGATGATACATAGACTTTTATGGTTAATTTTTAGAAAACATGCTACTAGTTCTGCATTAGCTAATTGAGGAATAGGGTTTGGGTAAGGGATTATGTTGAGTAGGTTAGAGTAGATTATGGTGACGCCTCCACCTTTTTTGTTTGTGCGATCACACCTGAGGGCTTGAAATCTGGGGGGGGGGGGGGTAGGATTTCAGAATCTGAGATTTGGTGTTTGTGCCGTGTCTCAGAAATGGCTATGATGTCTGGTTGGTTGTGGCATAGTCAGGCTTGAAAGTTGGATACTTTGTTACAAAGACTCTGGGCATTGAGAGAAAAAGGTGGAGAGTTTTATGGGATAAGAGTGGTTGGAGAGAGGGCTTTGTTGTCTAGAGATGAGTTAGGCCCAGGGCTGTGGTGAATATCACTGGCTAGGCAGAGGATGCTGAGGAGAGGTAGTACTAGGGGTTTTGGTTTTGTTTTGTAGTATTGAGGCAAGTGTACTTAGAGTTTGATCATTTGAATCTTAGATGAGGTTGTCATTATTATAAGATTAAAATGATAGAAAAAGTTAGGTTGTATCAGAGAAGGGGAGATGGAGTGGAAACTTTTAGTAGTAGGATGGATACATGCAGTGTGTAGTGAAGTTTTGGAAAAAAGGAGAGAGGTAGAGAGGAAGATGGTGGATGGACAAGGAAGTGGCATAGTATAAGGGTATTAGAAATGTTAGGAGGGTTAGGAAGGTAAGGAGGGTTGGGAGGAGTGAGGAGAGAATGGAGGTGTGCAGGTGTTGAATTGTTGGCTGATAGTGGATAAGGATATTTGAACTAAGGTGGAGGGAGGGTGGGGAGAGTAGTTAGGAGGAGGTTGGGAGTGTGTGAGGTATATAATGAGTGCAGGTGTAGCTGGGAGGGGTTTGGGTTAGGGGAGTTATGGGATTGGGTAATGGGTGCTGGGGGTATGGAAATGGTTAGAATAAATGTAGGTGCAGTGGGGGCAGGTGGGAAATTGGGGCAGGGTAGGGGAGCAGAGTGAGCCTGAGTGAAGCGAAGGGCGAATGGAATGGGTTGACCCAGGTCACAGGAGACAGAAATCCCAAGAACCTATCAGTACAGCTACCTTAAGTGTAAGCAAACATTTAACAGGTTTCACTGCCCAAAATGCTATAGGCAGGTCAGAAGAGATAGGGATGTTTTGCTGAAATAGAATGGTTAGTTCAGGCAGAATGTGAGGGCAGGTCTAGGGGAGTACAAACAGAAAGACTAGGTAAAGTATGGCCAGTACACCTGTGCTTGCCACTACAGGAAAAGAAGAAAGTGATAGGGAATAATCATTAAGTTATGGGCTGTTTTGCAAAGCTGCAGTAAAAATGCACATACAGGTACTTGTCTTTAATGCCCGCAGCTGAGAGAAGTAATGAAGCATGGTTGGTGAAGCTGGTGTTTCCGTGAATCTGAGGGATCCTAGCTGCAGGGAATAGCCTTGTTTAAGGTAGGATTGCTGTGGAAATAAAGGGGAGAGAGATTGATAAATTAGGAGAGAGTAGAAAAGGACAGAAGAGTGGGTGTAATATGTATAGTGTTATGGAAAGTAGCGAAAGGTAGGGGCAACTAATAACAATGCTAAATACAAGCTTTGAGGCACAATTCAAAGTGCACCACCATGATACTGCAGTAATTGGGGAAGGAGGTTAGTAAATCCCATAAAATACAATACAGTTCCTGTATCTTGCAGGCACTCAGGTTAGTGAGCCAGGAATTACCTCCAGCAAGCAGCCCAGTTTCCAGTGGTTTTAACAGCAAAAATGATGTAAATAACAATGTACCTGTACAAAAGAGCAGAGCTCAGTGTTAGAAAAGCAGTCACATTACAGTAGAAAACTAGAACAGCGGCTCTGTCTGTTTAAACAGTTGCAGTGCTCAACCCTAAAACAATGCTATTTACGCAAAACATTTACAGCAGGGAAAACCCAAGGGGCTCAATGTAGTGCAGGTTCTCCACACTTTAACAACACAATGTAACAGGGTTAACTAGTACAATGGCTCTGTCCATTTAACAGTGCTCAAGCTTAAAACAAAGCTATTTACTCAAATCAATCACAGTAAGGAAAACCCAAGGAGCTTAATGTAGTGCGGGGTCTCCGCACTTAACTATACAACATAACAGGGTTTAAGGGCACAGTAATCAAATGCAACAATTCATAGCAAGCATAAACAGAGAAATCATAACAGCAGTCACTAACAGGTGTAAAATATATATCCAGTCGATGTTATTTTTAGCACAAGATAACATAAAGTAATGCACAATGCATACATATAGTTGGACAAAACTTAAACAAACTTATGTGGCAAGCACACGGTGTTGGGGCACGTAGAAGAAAGAGTAAAGTTTGAAAATGGCACCTTTCCCTTGCCAGGTATATAAAAAAACCTTTGTCCTCACCTGATTGCTCAGGGGGAGAGGCAGCTATGTAGCTAGCTACCCGGTTCCATTCAGCAGAGTACCTAAAAGAGAGGAAGAGGCAATGGCTGTTGTAAAATGTATAGATTAGTAACCCAGGTCACAGGCGACAGAAAGCCTAAGAACCTATCAGTACAGCTACCTTAAGGGTAAGCAAACATTTAACAGGTTTCACTGCCCAAAATACTATATGCAGGTCAGGAGAGATAGGGCTGTTTGCTGAGGTAGAATAGTTAGTTCAGGCAGAATGTGAGGGCAGATCTAGGAGAGTACAGACAAAAAGACTAGGGAAATTACTGCCAATAAACCTTTGCTTGCCACTACAGGAAGAGAAGGCAGTGACAGGGAATAATCGTTAAGGTATGGACTGTTTTGCAAAGGTGCAGTAAAAATGAACATACAGGTACTTATCTTAAATGCCCACAGCT
This sequence comes from Protopterus annectens, assembly GCF_019279795.1. Taxonomy (NCBI): domain Eukaryota; kingdom Metazoa; phylum Chordata; order Ceratodontiformes; family Protopteridae; genus Protopterus; species Protopterus annectens. The sequence goes on along the minus strand of NC_056725.1, from coordinate 778,477,003 downwards.
GAGAGAAGTAATGAAGCATGGCTGGTGAAGCTTGGCATTTCTGTGAATCTGAGGGATCTTAGCTGCAGGGAATAGCCTTATTTAAGGTAGGATTTAGGTACTTGTCTTAAATGCCTGCAGCTGAGAGAAGTAATGAAGCATGGCTGGTGAAGCTTGGCATTTCTGTGAATCTGAGGGATCCTAGCTGCAGGGAATAGTCTTGTTTAAGGTAGGATTAGTGACAAACACAGTGTCAGAGACAACTATCTCTTATCATATTCATTTGAACCTATGTCACATCTTACAAAACTTGTTTGTTTTAGTGAAAACCATCAAAAAAAAAAACAAACACACTCCCAGAACACCCCTAAAAACTATTAACATAATACTAACACACAAAACTATGTACATCTTCAAATACTGAAGTTTAACCCTTATAATAGGAACTATTGCCTCAGATTGACAATCACATTCACATGCTTGAATTAACCTATAATGAAGGTTATCTATGCTAAGGGAAATGGTGCAGCCTGTGCTTCTACTTCCACTAAGTGCTGTCAGTTTTTATCTTATCTTTATTCCTCTTCCAGGTTAGAAAAACATTTTAATCAGTTCAGAAAACATTATCTCCTAGCCACAAAAGAAAGAAGTATTCTATTTGAATGCCCCTTATCAGATTGTCTCCATAGAAACACTCCTCTACAAGCACTCATTTATTTGCTAGAGGGAAACTTTTCATTGTATTCCATGTTCTTTTATTTATTTGATTCCCCTTAAAACTTATTAGAGAACCTTAATCTAGTCAGTCCCTGGTGCAAAAGAAAAAGCACATCAGTTTTTCTTGTATTATGTTCTTTTGTCCAAACCTTTCTTCTTTTTTTACACTGCAGTGCCTGCATTTCTTAAAATTGAACAAATAGAAAAAAGAAGAAAAAAACAGGGGCACCTGTTTACTTTAGTATCTTTATGACACTCAATAACTGAGAAAGCTTTACTTTATAGCATGCAATTTATTTCATGCATTATAAAAATGCTGCTGTTAAGAACAGAATTTTATTTTATTTACAGTTAACTCTTTCCTTCCTCTTCTTATCTCCTAAATGTTCTTCTAAATATTAATGACATGAAGTAGGGCATATGTTTGAAGTCACTTACAAGTTTAACAAAGTCAAAGAAATCCAATACTTCAGGTTTTCTTATTGCGTCATATTTCACAATTATAATTCATGCTTTGTAATCCCACGTGTTTTGTCAATTTCTAAGTTTCTGGTTTTCTTCCTGTTGCTCTCCATCTCTCAAATAGAATCTCTGCTTAATTTCCAACAAAATCCTATTTTTCATAGTCAAATCTGATGTTTTTTTCTGTCTCTCAAGCATTTCCTTTGAAACATTGTAGAAGGCTTCAGTGGCACAGTCTCTCTATGGGCTTTATTACCAGAAGAACAAGAAGTAAAATCTCCTTCTGTTTGATAGCTCACTTTTTTGTTGGACAAACTTTTATATTTCCTCCTTAGCATGTTCTGCATCAAAAATGATTTTGACCATACAGGCAAGAATATTCTGAAAATAGCTGGATACAGCAACTTCAATCTCAAACCTGCTTTTCAACATTCCCTGATTACTGGAATAAATTTAATCCTCTTCTGCCTGGTGTACAGTGAGTAATCATTTTCCATAAACACTCTGCTTTTAATATGTTGTACTTCTGCCACAGTTTTGTCAGAATCAACTCTTTCTGCTGGTAGGATTGATCTCTACTATTAAAGGTGTAGGTTGCTTTTTCATGGCCTGGTTTGGAGCATACACTTGATGTGCCCTTTCAATTACAGCTCCTGCTCTGGATTACCAGTCCAGTTGCTTATCTGTGCTTTCATAAAATTAATACACTCTGTTCCTTTCAGCTTCTCTGGTACAGCAGAAAATCACAGGTTTTCCATACTTGCTCTGTTCTCTAATTCTTTTATTTTTTAAACATCTCTTCTTGAGCAGTCTTATACTCAGCAAGCCTTTTCTTCATTTCAACCTCTGATTTTTGCAGTTTTATCATTTTATCTGAATATCTGTTTAAAGCTTCTTCCATTTTTCCAGCCTATTGTTATTTGAGTTGACATAATCCCTCAGTGTTTTGTTTATTTTAATCAGCTCTGAGCACATTTGACTTATTTTTCTTCTAAATTACTGGATGCCATGTCTTGCACCAAAGCTGGTGCTTGCACTGTTTTTCGCTGAACAGCTGCAGAATTCTTTCCAGCCAGTGTTTTCTCCTCACCTTTTGTGATTTTCTTTCAGGTTCTCTGATTTTTTTTTTTTTTTTTTTTGCTGGCACCCAGGCAGTGCACTTACTAGCCAGTTACTGAGACTTATCCAAAAAAAAATGTTCACTTGCTCTCTTTTCTGAGTTTCTGTTTTCACGCTGGAGGAGTTGTTAGTGTGCAGCCATCTTGGAGGTCTATTTTTTTCAGCTTGTTGTTCATTCTTTAAGGTACATTTTAAGTACATTTAGATTCTGCAGTGTGACCAACCAATGACAAATCATGTATCATTAATCTTTTAGGTAATGGTTAGTGTTGCACTTTATAAAAATGCAAGATGCTGGTGAAGGCCCTTTGTGTATTATATTGATCCATCTGTTCTGGTGATACTGATCTGACTATGGAGGATTTTGCTAGGTTTCTGATGCCTTCTTCCTCTACTGTTTCTACCTTGGAAATGCTACTACATCTTCCTTTCTTCAGCTGTAGGACAATGCTTCCCTCCATTTTCTTGAACTGTGCCAACTTTTTCTCTAATGTTCCAAACATCTTGAAAGCTCTGCCTCCTCGCCTGCCAAAGAAGTGCCTCAGCCATATGAAGTTCTCACACCTGGCACCTAACCCATCTCAGCCATTCTCTTCTTCCTGTTAACATAACCTTAATACTGAAGGTTTAACAAATATCAGACAAATTAACAAGTACCAAAGTATCATCCAAGCAATGAACACATAAACTGTTCTGAACTAATGAACAAGGAAAGACTACAAATCCAGTACTAATTGTTTTAGTGCCACCCCATGTACAGCAGTGACTGAACATTATTCTTCTCATGGATGTTTCTGAAATAAAACAGTTCAGTTCACAGATGATAGCAGCAGCATAAGCAGGACTTCCTGAAATGTGTGCCCACTTGGACATCAAGTGAAAATAGTAGAAGTCAAACAGGAAGAGCAGCATCTCAAAAATGATAAATTGCACATACAATCAAGGCAGGTGTGGAAATAATGTACATAAAGAAAAATGGTGATGGAATGCACACGTCCAAGGAGTTAGCAAAAGAAAGGAGTGCAGGAAGAAGTGAGAGATAGAAAAGATGAACCATGCTAAGAAGGAATACTGGTTGGTGAAATAAGAGATTATGAGAGCAGTCATGATAGCAAAGAACTAGGCATTTGGAAGCTATACCAGATGGTGCAAAGAAGCTCTATTGAGTTGCAAGGTGAACTATATTCTCAGCCTCTGGAAAAGTTGCCACTTCAGCTCAAAGTACTTTGGCTATCTTTAAGGCTAGAATTGGTGAGTGGATGGGTAGACACAATTTACACCAAGCTTATCATATATGGTTTGGGTGGCAAACAGTATGAAGTGCTTGACAAGGGCAGCAAGAGCTTTTAAGTTTGTTTACTCAGAAGTGTATATGAAGTGTATATGAGTAGGCATCTTATGGTCCCCATGACTGGTTGCCTTGTATTATTCCAAAGTTCTTATGCTCCTATACAGAAGATAAGGGTTTGGGACTGAACTTGCTCCAATGAGAACAGTGTTCTATCCCAATGAAAACAGTTAGCAGATGTCATTCAGAAAGGATGCTAGCAACAAACTGAAGGACAGATGGAAGGAATACTTCCACAAGCTCTTGAATGAAGAAAATCCCACAGAGGCTGTACTGCCACAATGGACAGCTTATGTTGAAAGACGAAGGAGAACCTACCCTAGAAGAAGTACAAAGGGCATTAAGAAAAATTAAGTTAGATAAAGCAGGCTCAGATGAAGTTACAGCTGAGGTTATAGCAGATATGATCAAGATGTTCCGTCTCCTGAAGGTGCTGTTTACTGCATGGACAGAGACAACTAAAAAATAAAAATTCTAATGCCGGTGTAGAAGAATAAAGGGTTTATTGGATATTCACAACCACAGGAAGAACAGAGGTATCAAACTCATGTTACATGAAAGTGCTGGAGAGGGTGATTGATAAATGACTATGCAGCGTATCACAAAGTAAGATAACAGATCAGCAGTTCAGATTAAAATCAGGATAAAATACAGCCAACCCAATGTTTGCAGTAAAACAGATAATGGAGAAGAAGCCTGAGAAGAGAAAAGAGTCAAACTGGACATTCCCAATCTTGGACAAAGCAAATGATAAGGTTGCAAGAAAGCTGACCTGGGCATTACTGCAATGGTTCAAAGTTCTGAAAATATTGGTTCAATTAGTGCAGGCTATGTACAAGGACCCAGTGACACAAGTACAAACAATATTAGGGCTCACAGATGGGTTTTCAATGGGATTGCCTGTTAATTTGGGTTCAGCTCAAAAGCCTACTCCTGTTAATACTGGTGATGGGCATTAGCAAACAGGTCAAAGAAGACTGGTCAACAAAGCTGCTGAAGGAACACAATGTGGCATTTCAAGCAGATTCTAGACAGAAACTTCAGCAAATTATGAGAGACTGGAATACAAAAATTGAAGGCACATGGAATAAAATTGTGGTACAGAGAAGACAGTGGTCATGGCAGTAAACATAGAAATCATAAGAAGCTTTAAGATGAGCTAGAAGGAAAACAGTGGAACAGATTAACAGCTTCAAGTATCTGGGAAAGGCAGATGAGCAGAAGAATATCTGAATGAGGAGGTCAAAGCTACAATCACATGTGCAGCTGCAGCCATGTGACACAAAGTGTCAAGGGTACTGCATCACAGAAGAATGCCAAAGAAGCTGAAAATATGTCAGCAAAACAGTGGTGTGACCATTGCTGCTGCTATGGTACAGAAACCTGGTCAGTGACAGTGGAGCAGCTGAGGAAGCTTCAGGTGACAGATAAAGTTCCTGAAGTGGTACTATGATGCACCTTGTAGGAAAGACAAAGAAATGAGCAGAAGCCAAAGGTGCCTCAATTGTAGGGAAGGTCAAGGAAAAAAGGTTTTGATTGTGCACTCAAATATGTAGAAAAGCTGAAGGTAATTTGGTAAAGCAGATTTGGGAGACACTAAAAGAAGAAAAGAGGAACAACAGATGTCAGGATCACATGGAAAAGACCGGCAAGACTGCCAAAGAATGCAAGAGAGTGACTTTGAATTGCTGAATTGAGAGAGGTAACAACCGTTGATGCAACACCTTAGCACCATGTAAAAATAGGAAAAAAGGGGGTTGACGATGATGATGATGATGATTACTTTCCAGAATGCACCCTCTGTCCCAAGTACTGTGCCCTCTCCATCAGATAATACATGTTCTTGGACTGCATACTTTTTTCAGTTCAGCTATTTCTGATAAATAGTTCTTCTCTTGACTAAAAAGCAAACTACAGAGTCAGTGAAGTGGCATCTAAATTAACACTCACACCCTGCAATGGCTCAGTTAGGATCTCAAAAAATAAATAAATAAAGCTTGAGCAATTTATGTAATCTTGGACTGATGATAGTTCTACAAAAGAACATGTACTATATAATGTATGTAACTGGGAAAAATATAATAAGTTTTTGCTTTTATATACATGTATGTTAGCTGAGTCTTAAGTAATAATTTAATAAAGATGTTAATAAATAATTAAATATATAATGAATAAATAAAGCTTAAAATGCATGCATTATGATATACTTGGAGTGTAACCAGCTACATCCTCGCCTGGTATACTCAAATCACTCGACAACATACTTGTCTAGTCAAACATTCTAAGGATTCCTTCTCTCACAGTTTCTAATAATTTTGTTTACCAGCGTTCAGGCCCAAGAGACATTTAAGAACACTGGCTCATTGAACTCTTTTATATACACCATCACCAACCTGGCTGTCGAAGTTAAACTTAAAGTTAGTAATAAAGGAAAATAGCCTAATATCAACTGGTATTCTGTTCAATAACCTTGTTATAGTTTGCTTATGTATTTACTCCTCAAAGATGTTTTGAATGACTGAATATCAAAATCATATTATCATATCTGTGTCCCCTTACATTAGTTGAAACAAAAGCATTATAGACAATTTGTAATTTTTCACTGTTATCAATTTTATAGGTACTGATTGCTTTATCCCTAGTAAATCCAAATGTTGACACCTGTTTAGATATGATAAATGCAGAACTGAAGGAATCCTCTTTGTAAACTTCCTCTGAACTGCCTCAAGTAGTGGTAACTGATTCCTGTTATATGAGCAAAATCTGTAATTATATTCCAAGACTGCATGAATATATGTTGTATATAAATTTAGCAAACTTTCTTCATTTCTTAAAGAGAATAGAATGATTTCTATATTTCTATATAAGATGAAAAGCATGTCTCCTCATACTGAGTACATGAGGTTAAAATGAAAAGTCAGAAGAAATAACTATCCCTAAATCCTTATAATTATTGGTTTCATGCAAAGTGTTTTTGTTCAAAAAAAAAGTTGGCTATGGCACAGACCTACTTAGCCTCCAACCTCCTTAACCTCATGTTTCCTTCTTTTACTTTGAAATAAATGCTTTGAATGACTCTTTTCCTGATTAAGTTGTTTCCTAGATCTAGAATGAAGATAACTCAGAACTTTCGTCCATTGCTTGATGGTTTATCAACTGTGTTAAAATACTTCCCTACTTATAAAAACAACTTCTGTCTTTCAGCACAAGTTCCTCCTGCATGCAGTTTACCCGGCTATATTAAGATCCCAGTGTGGATTGGTATTAATCCTGCATTATGAAAATAGTGACCAGCTCTTCCTAATGCATTTATGTAACCCGGTCAGATTATGTGAATTTGTTATCACTGCCATCAAAGCAACCATGCACCTTTTTAGATCCGTAAGAATTACATCCACACTGTGGTCCGAAAGTATGTATTTCAGTCATGCCCAACTTTACATTACACACCCCAGTATGGCATTTATTTGATTAATGGCTTGATTTTATTGTTGCAGATTGAGCTGCAACGACCCTGAATTCCCTGACTAGCCTTAGTAGTTAGCACAGAGAATTAAGGCTATGAGTTGTTAATGTACTGCTTCCTGTAGCCAAGGGTGTAGAGTTTAATTCCTTCGACCTCCATTGGCCTACTGCATGATTCTACACAAGTCACTTAAACAAAAAGTGCTCCTGGGTCAACCTTGAAAGGGGATACATATGGCCATTGAGCTTACTTAGTTAACAAATGTATAAAATAATAAATAAATAAATAAATAAATAAACCCTGCTGCCACCAACCAGGATGGCTTAAGTATTCTGGCATGAAGTAATTACATATTTTTTCATAGATCCTATTTCCTTCCCTGGAGATATGCAGACTGTGACTGCACATACAGGACTGCATTCTTTTAGTGACATCATAGTCCATAATGAAGTCAACACCTTGATCTATGCATCACCTCCAAATCCAGATGGTAATCTCATGTCTTTAATTTACTCCATTTGTACCTTTTACACTAACTGGTGGCATGGCTGTGGAGGTTACTGTTTATGATAATTTCCAAAAGTGGCAGAGTACCTTAGGACCTTCTTTGGTACCACCATTGCGTCATTCTTAGGCATGTGCACTATATGATGATGCCGTGTGCACTCCCTCCACAGCTGCTTATTCCATGCATCTTATTAATATATGCTTCTGTTCCTAGTTAAGAAGAACTCTTGAAATAAACATATATCCCAATAATAACTGTTTTCTTTCATTGTGTTAGCTACTGTACCCAGATGTACGTATCTAGATATGGCCATTATCCTTTCAGGTCAACTTATTTGCAGCAGATTGGAAGAAGACACACTTTGAAGATCTAAGCTGCTCCTTTGTTTGGTTATGCAAAGTACAGGTTTCTAACCTGCACAAACAGCAGACACTCTAAAGCAAAAAGTATGAAGGTTTATTAAAATAAGTGGTTTTGTCCAAATATAAACAATGGACTTCATCAGTTAAAAAAAAAATTCTCCCCTTACAGCACTTTATATTCTGTTAAGCACTACCATCTAGTGGATGACTCTCTAATCATGTTGTAAATTTTAAAAAAGTCAATTAAACATTATATGTAATAGAACACATAAAAACTTCACAAATCATTCCATACACCAATTGTCAATAGAAACAAGGCATAATTTGATTAAAGATAAAACTTTAAATCCTAAACATAATATCCATCAATCAACTTACTATGGAAATTCTGTTGTTGATCCCTATGGGGTCTGTAGTATTCAACAGAATGTGTCAATATAATTCACATCTTTCAACATGGGATTCCCAGTCACTACCCCTCTCAAAAGATGGTACCTTTTCCAATATAAAAAATGTAAATATTTTAAAATTCACACACACTTTTGAATGTTTATACAATGCGTTGTTGTTGTCTTTTCTCTTGATAGCATAGCAGTCCTGGTAGATTCTGTGTTTTAGGGCATTCACCATCTTCTCAGTTTAAAATGCTGAACATGAATTACATTGGGGTAAATAAACCACCCCCATTGTATTACAATCGTACTTTCCATTGGGGTAAATGGTATATCGGTAGTTTGCCACAATAATGCTGGACCCTTCATAAATAAACATATACTGACTACAGGCTCCACATTTAACCATACCCTTCAAAGCCATGTTGTACTAAGGGTTGTAGTTTCAAGTTTGCTCTTCAAATTAACCCCAGACTTATAACCTATGGTGGGGTTCTGGCCTAACTTATCCACCAGCCCCCGAGCTTTGATATATCTATCCAAATTACATGTAAACATGTTTATAACATCCTTGCTTCTGTTACTGGTACTGCAAAGACAGGCTCTGGAATAGCTGTGGATACTAATTCCAGTACTAACCATTTGAGAATCCCTATTCCCTTCAAGTCCATGTCTTAAAACAGACTTGTATCAACCCTCTCTTTCCTCAACCACTTTGTTCATCAACTTCTCAATAAAATCCAGTGACTATTGCCTGTACCTGAACATAGTAACCAATGTCTTAATTTCATTAAAAAATGTGCAGTCTTATGACACTACATGTGCTAATCTAATAAATTGTGTCTTAACCAATTTTTCTTCTGCCAAACTGGATGGTGACTGTTAAAATGTAGTAAACTGTTAGAATAAGTCTCCTTTCCAAAGACCATGAAAATAAAACCCCTCTGTTTGACATATTTAGAAAATGTAGTGTCCAAAATGTCAATAGTTAGCTCATTATATTGACCCTTAAACTGTAAGAAAGGTGTGGTGTTTTTCAAATAGTCCAAAAAAATCGATTGCCGAACTGCTGCCAGACCATATAATAAATATGTCATCCAAAAATGCAAGTAACTGTTGACAAAAAAATTGTAGATGGAATTGAAAACAAAATTTCTCTCCCACCACCACAACATTATATTGGCAAACACAGGGACCGCAGATGTTTCCATGGTGACCCCCCCAATTTTTTTGAAGTATTTTACTTCAAAATATACAAAATTGCTGGTTAAAACTAGCACCATAGCCTCCAACACAATTTTGATTGTATGTGCTAAGTTAGAGCCACAAACAAAGGCTTTTCAAAACCATTCCAATCCTTCATGGTGCAGGATAACCAGGAACAAATCCTTCACATGAACAGTTATGAAAAATATTTCATCATTGAATGGTACTTGGAGTAATCTCACTAAAAATTGCCAAGTGTCCTTGAGGACATATGTTTTTGTCACCAAAAAAGGATTTCAAAGCATGGTCAACAAATTTGGCTAATGGTTGAGTCTTTGAATCTCAAGCCACAACAATAGGTCAGAGTGGTCGATAAATAACAGATGTGTGAACTTTCAGTATACCAAAAATATTAGGTATTGTTGGTTTGCCCACTTTGATATTCTAAAGTGCAACTGTCGATATCCCTATTCATAACCAAATCATCCAACCAGTAATCAATGTGACAATATAGGTTCATAGGTTCATAGGTTCATACTAGGCTATCTGCCCAAGGGCATTTATAAGCCTAGCCCATAGTTATGTGGCTTTCGCCACCCCTTTAGTTTGAAGAAAACTATGCCTATTAATTTGCTGTGCCTCTGTCAAGCAGTAATACTGAAGTAATCCCTGGGGTATATCTGTGATCTCCCATCCATTGGTCAAGATTCCTCTTGAACAAGGCCAGCGAGGTGCTCTGCCTCACATGTACCGGGATTTTGTTCCACAGCATAGGGAGTCTCTGGGTGATGAATCTGTCTCTCCAGCACGTTCTATTAATAACCATGTCAAGGTTTAAGTCTCCCACCCTTGTGGTTCTGAGGGATCTAGATTTTTTGAGGTGAAGCATATTCATCAAATCTGGGTTTGACATGGCCTTATATGTCAGGCACAGGTCACCTCTGAGCAAGCGGTATGCGACTGAATAGAGCTGGAGTTCTTTCAGTCTGGCAGCATAAGACATATTTTTGAGACCCTTTATCCTTTTGGTGAGGAACTTTTGGGGCCTTTCCAGCTGCTGCAGGTGTCGGGTCAGATACATTCCAAATGGGGCATTGTACTCAATCATAGGTCTAATGAGTGATGAGTACAAGGGGACGATGACCTCCCTAGATCTAGATGTGAATCCCTTCATGATCAGGTGGGCAATATAGAAGGTTTTCCTAACTACTTTGGCGACATGAGTGTCAAACGAAAGGTTACTGTCAACCTGGGTCCCCAGATCCCTGATGACTTCTTCTGTGCTCAGTGGATTGCCACCTATATGGTAGCTAGGGGTAACCTTGTTTTTCCCGAAGGGTATGACTATGCATTTCTTGGTGTTTAACTTTAGGCCATGGCTCTGGCACCAGTTATCCGTTTCTGTGAGGCCCTTCTGAAGGATATCTGTGTCAGATGTGTTTTCGACTATGGCGCCCAGTTTGCAGTCATCTGCAAACTTTGTCAGCCATAACCCTCCTGTGTTTTCTTGTACTTCAGAAAAGTAGATGCCGAACAAGAGTGGTCCCAGGACTGAGCCCTGTGGGACACCACTTGTGACAGGCTTTGAGTCTGACATGGCGCCAGCAACTCTGACCCTGTGGGTTCTGTCACTTAGCCAGTTTGTAACCCATCTTGTGATGTATGGGTTTACATTTAAGCCGATGAGTTTTTTGATGATACCTGAGTGGGGTATTGTGTCGAAGGCCTTTGCCAGGTCGAGGTAGGCTGTATGGACTGCCTTGCCCTCATCAATGGCCTTGGTGACTGTTTCAAAAAAGTCAACCAAGTTTAAGAGGCATGATCTGCCTTTGACAAAGCCAAACTGGGATGGATCCAAAGTCTGCAAGTTCCCTATGTCTTTATTTATGAGTTCCATTATGATCCTCTCCATGGCTTTGCAGATAAGACTTGTCAAGCTAATGGGACGGTAATTTCCAGGGTCGGTGGAGGCACCGCCCTTATGAAGTGGGACCACATTCGCCGTGCGCCACTCCTTGGGTATGTATCCTGAGGTGAGGCTAAGATTAAACAGCTGTCCTAACTGCGGGTTTAATTCCTCATTGAGTTCGTGGAGCACACAGCCGGGGACACCATCCGGTCCCATGGATGCTGTGTTTTTTGCCTTGGAGAGAGCAGTTCTCACCTGGGCGTTGGAGATGTTTGGGGGGCTACAATCCTCTGGTATAGATATCTCTCCTTTTGGGGGGGGGGAGTTTGCACTGAACCTGTCAGCCAGTATGTTGGCAATGTGTGTAGGTTCAGTAATCTTCACATCATTTTGAACTAATTCCGAGCATATCTGGGAGTTTCCTCCTAGGTTTCTAACATAGCTAAAGAAGGCCTTATGATTGTCTTTTGAGTCCTTGGCGATTTTTCTCTCAAAATTTGCCTTGGATGATTTTATGAGAGCTCTTAGTTTTTTACTTATAATGATCAAAGGTGTCTTACCTTTCAAGGATTTTGCTCTATCTTGTAGTAGCTTCCTCCTTTTGTTGTAGAGCTTGTTTATGGCTGGGGTCCACCAGACTGGATGCTTGCCTTTGGTACAAAGATGCCACACTAATCTCATTTTTGCTGGCACTGGAAAATATTCTCTGTCATGCAAGCAGAGTAGCATTTTTTGAGAATATAAGTGGCAGTCCTTCACCACTTCTCCCCCACCCTTGTCCGGTTTTATGATTCTAATGAACCGGTCAGTAGTCAAGTCTCTAACTTTGTTTCCTCCTTGGCCATATTGTAAAAACCAACCCTCTTGATTAACGCCTGCAACTCTCTTTCACAGGCAGCTTCAAAGGAGGCCAAAATAAGATTCATGAGGGAACAAATATAGATCTGTGCAACCTGTTCTCAATTCCTTGGTCAGAAACACTGTTGCTGAAAAACAATGCCAGGTTTAATTTGCATACATATAGTTTTAAATCCAGAATCCCATCAACCACATTGCATCTCCTAGATGGTACAAACATAAATGCCTTACAAAATATTCCATCAAATAAAGGGGTGATACTCAAATGGCTATTTTTAAAATGTTGAAGTCATTGAAACTGTGTACGGTACCTTGATTCATGGAGTTGACATTAATTATTGTCTCCGTTGTTCCCTCCAGAAACTTCTCTACCTCCTCGCAGATTGGGGCTCTACCCCCTGAAGACTGTTCCTCCCAAGGGTCTCTTTATGTTGTTTTTGTTCATAATCCTGGATGAACAATGAAGGGTCCTTGGCTCATCTAAAAAAAGCCTCACTTTGTTCTCCTCCTTCATTGTCAAGTACCTTCTTTAATCCTTCCTCTTAATTAACAGCTGGTCATCCATACCTCTAACTAACTCTGGTAGGGTAGGGGTAAGCTTGGTTGGTTTCATACTGTACTCAATCTTAAGCTCACTTTTTTCTTTCCTTAACTTGATCAAAGTGCATTACCTGTCAATTGTCTCCAAAATGTTCACATATTGATCCTCCACCTTACTGAAAAGTAAATCTTTGGTGATGTCCTAATATAAAACCCTAATTTCATTTTCCAGTTTGTTCAATTCCCATTCATTGTTCTTGTATACTATCTCTATATATTCCAACCTGATTCAGTCAAAAAAACTGAGAAACTCAATGTGCAAAGATAGTTCTCCTGTAACCCATTCAGGAATTTCCACAGCTGAGCCCATAGGAACTCTCTTCACTACATCACTGTCCTTAAAAAACACATTATCCAGTTGTAACCTTCTGAACTTGGATAGCAGCTTCTCAAATCTGTTCATTTTCCTTCTCAATAAATCTTTGCCAGTGGCAGCAAAATGTTTAAATTCTGACAAATGTGTAGTGGTTGATTTATCCATGTGGAGAAAGAAGAGTTGCTGTTGTTGGTTTGACCTTTAGGTCAAGCTCCTTGTGCAATAAACCAAGAATCCATAACATTTACATGGTTTAAAGTGTTGTTACTCTTTGGAAACTCAATGCTACCTTCCTGAACCATTTGTAAGGTAAGTTGTGGATTTAAAACACCAGTACATGTTGCTTCCTTGTTGAAACATGGTCTGTCAACAACAGGAGCATTTCTGTCACTTCACTCACTTACTTCATCTCTTTAAGCTGTTTGGGCCATTAACACACTCTCCAGTTTTTCAGTGAGCTGTGACATTAAGTTGATTAAAATTGTCAAAGCCAAGGAAGAACTACTAAGACTTTCTCCATTAAAAGGAACCATCATACCGGTAACTGTGTTGCATTCAAAAAGTTCTTGGGACATCGCACCCTCTGCAGTAGAGGTACAGAAGCATAACAGCAATAACCCAAAAAAAAACTGAACTGTGGAAAATAAATTCTCAAACTGCAAAAACTGCAGACCCTCTAAAGAAAACTTATTAACTTGTAACTTGTTTTTTATTTCATATGAAAAATATCCCCGTATATAATTCCACATATGCCAGAATAATAAATGCATTTACAAGAAATATGACGAGTTATATCTCTTTTTAATAACCTAGCTGCTTATAAACCATTTAACCAGCTATGATCTACACTTTTTTCCATCAGTGGCACCCTGTTTGACACTCTGCAAGCATTTGCAGCCAGGTATTTGTATGAGGTAGATTGTTCTAGCCTTCCTGGGTTCAGGGGAGCTAGTGTTAACATTATGGAGGCCCCACAGGTTTCAGTATTAGGTGCCCCCAGAATGGAATGTGGTACATAATATACTGTATCCATCACCCCATCCACTTCTAATCTTTCCTAGTTATCTACCAGCCCCATCATCACTATCTTCCCTTTTCCAACTACTTTATTTATCTCTCTTCTTGCTCTTTCTTAGTATATACTTTTCTTTACTTTAAGTGAATTATTAATAGCTACAGTTTGTTGTGAAATAACATGCACACACAGACTTTTGGTTGCATTTGTGTTACAAATGTTTCTGCCACACCATTCCAACTGCAGATATAATGTCACTCCATTATTCATACCCATACCTCATAATAAGGTCCACCTGAGCAACCCCATGTTCTTCTTAAAATATAACCTTTGCCATTATCTGTTACACACTGTCTTCTCATTGTGAATAACCAAGCCATCACAGCGAATAACCATTCATAGAGTTGTTCATGTACACGCTAAGGTTGGCATAATCAGCCATTACATAATATTCTTCTCCCTATATACTGCCAATAAATGTAAGCAAGCAAAATTACCACACACACCATACATACTGAACATACTGATAACTTTTAATTACAGTACGGGAATAGAAATATTGTTTGTTTGTTTGTTTGTTGGTGTGTTTGTTAATTGGGAAATTACGATTGGGCAGTGCCAATTTTCAATGAAGGGCTGGGTAGGCAAGCTCCACAAAATTATATGAATACATAATTAGTAAATATTTCACAGTCGAGTTTAAAAATAGGTTCCGTGAAAATACTTTATACGAGTATGTTGAGTGACAACAATTACAGAATTCTATAAATGAAGTAACAATATAATTAAAGCTTGCGAACTGTTATGTTGAGAAATTATAAGGGTTATAGATAATATTAAGGATGTGAGGTAGACAAGGAAAGGAGGAAGAGATAGGGATTGGGGAAGAACACAGAACAGATAAAAGAAAAGGGCAGGGTTAGTTAGTGGGCAGAGAAAGAATTAAAGCTAGGAACTGCATGTTAAAACATTTAGGGGTGCATATAATAGTTACATAAGTGACTGCAAAAAGAGACTACATGATAAAGAAGAACTTTTTGAGTTCATTGATTCACATGAATGAGCTCTAATATGTCAATGGATAGCAGGGTCAACTTTACAGTATTGGGAACCCCAAAGAATTAACAATCATGGGGACACAGCAGAATTAATTGAATCTGCAAAGGTGTAGAAAGAGTGGAGAAGTCAGGCCCCACTGACTGAGAAAAGACAGAATTGGGGGTCAGAATTAAAAAAAAAATCAGTGTTTCCCCTAGCAGGATAAATGTGTAGTAGATTTAAACGGAATTAAGAGAACTGTGGAGTCTAACTGTATTAACAAAGTCAGACCCTAAACTGAATAAACTGAAATTGGTAGCCCCAACCAGATTAGCAGTGTCAGGGCAGTCTGGATACAATTGTTCAGCGGATCAACTGAAGCAAAAAAAAAAGTTGGATGGCTTTACCACTGAAGAAGGAAAAAAAAAGGAAGAAGAAGTCATATTGCCTTAGTAAGATTAACAGAGTCAGGTGGCCTCAGCAAGCTTAGCAGTCAGTGAGGCCCCAAGTAAAACTAATGGTGTCAAGGGATGACCTATAACATTAAGTGAACTGGGGACCCAATCATAAATAACAGACACCACTACCACACACCCATTTTTTCCATTCTGTCCGGAAAACTGAAAGGCAATTAGGAAATCAGGGGATCAGGAAAATGACTCCATAAATGTGAGTATTGAAGTTTCCAAAGTCACCTCTAGACATACAGTTTTGTTCAAGAATCAGATCATTGTTCTCCTGCTGTCTATGAGGGAGGTTATAAAAAGAAAATCTATTGTACTCTGCTCATGAGAGGACGCACCCATTTAGTTCATAAAATGTATGTGGCAGGAGTGAGGTAGGCAGGATAGAAGGTGTTGCTTTTCCCAGTCTGTTTCTTTATACCTCTTACAAATAGGGCAAACATATTAACAAATGAATGTGTACCAATTAGTTTTAGTTGAAAGAATGTCCACTAGCAGGACTTAACTAAGTCAAGAAGGCCATATCCGTAATAAAACATATAATGTAATCATGAAGGCTGCCACTTCTAAAAACAAATTCACAGAGTTAAATATGTCACCTCAGCTAGAGACACGGTATCTTTGAATTTTAAAGGACAAGTAGTGGCGCTGAGTGCTAGATTTCTTCATTTAACCCCAGTCATTATTATCTATCTAACTTATTAGGTATTCAATTTAGCTCTACAAGCTTTTGTTAGTTTAACAGATAGGTAACACATATCAAAATAAGCTAACTTGCTGTGGTTGGGGACCCTCATCAACTGCAGGGTTCGCTGGTGCTTACTGGGTCTGCTGTATCAAAGTTATTTATAAACAAGACATTTTTTCAATCTCAGAGTGTTTTCTGTAAACACCAAATAACATCTTATTTATTACAGTTCATCTCTCTAAACCTTGTACTGTAATAAGGAACAGTTATCTAGGTGTCAGGTAATGTACTGTATGGCAGATACTGTGCTTTAACAGTGCCAGGGTTAAGAGAATGGGTGGACCTTAGGCACTGCTGCACTATTAATGAGTGAGTGAGGGTGTGCGTGTATGTGTGTGTGTGTGTGTGTGTGTGTGTGTGTGTGTGTGTGTGTGTGTGTGTGTGTGTGTGTGTGTGTGTTTCTTTTTGTTAGTTTTTCGTGACAGTTTTTTTTTTTTTATTTTAAAAAATGTTTTTGGGTGTTTGATGTTTTTTTTTCATAAAAAAACAGTTTCTTGTTGTTTATACTGGAATACTTCAAAAATGATCTCTTAGAAATTCCAGTACAATAATGAATATGTGTAAATGAGTGCAGACCTACTGTCTGTCTTTTGTGTTTGTATATATGTACTGTGTGTGCGCATCTGTGCATGTATGTATGATTGTGTATGTGTGTGTGTGTGTGTGTGTGTGTGTGTGTGTGTGTGTGTGTGTGTGTGTGTGTGTGTGTGTGTGTGTGTGTGTGTGCTCAAGAACATCTGTGTCTGTGTAACTGTTTTAAACTATTACCAGAAAGCAAGATTTGTCATTGATTTGTGAAATATTGCTATGCATTTTATCAGAAAATGTTTTTTTAAAAACAAAGTGCTAAATAAGTGCTATTTTGAAATATACAGACTGTATTGCAGTTCAAATTAGGGCCATGACATTTTGTGTTATACTTCATGGGAAGGGACAAATAGAGCACAGTATTTTAACATATTTCTAGAAAGTAGCATTTGACATTTTAGTTCTTGTCTATGTGGTCTAGAGTTGTGGTGCTCTACTTCTCACTTTATGAGATGGCTGACATTTGTTGGCACTATATTTTGGTAATAAGCACTATGTCCAAACTGTACTTATTTGGGGCTGTGACACAGGAAAGTCCTAATAAAGCTGTGACATGTTGTACTGCATTTTATACAATGAAACAGTATGGTATAGAAAAGAAAACGTGTATGTAATTTATATGTGAATTGGCAGTGCTACAACTTCCATATGCTGGCTTTTTAATTCTGCAGCACTGCAGTTTGTCAGCTCATTTGACATCTGTCTTAACCCATCAAAAGGGTTGTCAAACAGCAGTTTTTCACAACCTGACATTCCCTTCACCCAGCTTAATGCTATTTAATTCATGTCCTTTAGTAAGCTTTTTCATGAATCCCTCTGCCCTAACCTGTTTTGCTTAACCTCCTTATTTTGGGTTTCTATCCAGTGAGTGATGTTACATGCCAGTGCACATGTAGGGATATGCAAGGAGTACCAGCCCTTCTTTTTTCTATTCATTCTCATTTTTGCCTTGCCTTTACTGACTCAGTCCATGTCTTCTTGCATTTGTTATATCACTTTATCTCTAGGGTCTATCTATGTGTCAGGGAATAGGTAACAGATTACTCATACTGTCATCATCCTTAGGGCATTAAGTCCCCTCCAACCTCATTACCGGAGAGGATCCTTTACCTTTTTCCCAGCTTCTTCAATTTTTTCCCTGTTACCTCACTCACCATGTTTCCAACGTAGATCCCTATTTACATGGGAAATTTTACACTTTTATCTCATCTTTTCCACCTCCCCCCCCTCCTTTTACCAAATCTTACTACCATTGCCTTTTTGTGGTTGTACTTCAGCCCCAACACTTCATTAAACCCTTTGTATGGCTCTCTTATAATTCCCATTGCTGTAGCCACATCCTCTGACATTAACATGCAGTCATCTGCATATAACACAACCAGATTTTATCCCTCCTTTTCCTCAGTTATTGCTAAATTTGACTTACACTGCCAGCTCCAAAATCAGAAACATGAACATGCTTGTGAACACCAAACACTCCTATCTGGTCCCCCTCTCTATCTTTATTTCCTCAGATACTCCTCCATTTATGAGTTGTACAGTTTCTGCGTCTATATCCAACATATGAGCCTTTCCCATACCTGCCTTTCCTGCAGTGTATTGCATAGGAATTCCCACCTCACCATATCAAAGACCTTCTGCTGGTCAAAGAGCACAATCCCACATTTCCCTCCCTGCTTCTGTTATTCTCTGTGCATAACTTCCAGCAGGTCTCACCATTTGTTATACATATATATATATATATATATATATATATATATATATATATATATATATACAAAAAAAGAAACAGTAGTGAATTATATCAAACAATGTATAGTTCAAATAGATATGCTACAAGAGACACATTTGGAAAGAAATGAACATGTGAATTTGATAAAGAAAGGTTTTCAGGGTGGTTATTCAGAGGAATACCTGGGGCAAAGGAAAAGAGGAGTACTTATATTAATTACAAGAGGAGTGCCAACACTGATAGAAGAGGATGAAAAGATGATAATCAAAGATTTGTAGTATTAAGGGGCTAATGGCAAGGGAGGAGGATTACACTGGCATGTATTTATATTCAACCTAAAACTGCTATAATGGAGCATAAGAACATTCTGGGAGAAATAATCAGTTTCAGCAGGGAAGTTGTATCTGTGGGAACCCAGAAGGGAAAATATAATGAAGGATGGTAGATTTTTGAAGAAATTTCTGAAAACCTTTGGCATGGAAGATATGACTTCAGTAGTAGGAGCTCAGTGTGAATTTATATATTATTCCCCAAGATACAAAAACTGGGCTAGGCTAGGCAGAACTTACATTTCACAGGAACATGTGCATTTAATTGAAAGTTTTGATACATATCCAATAACTATTTCAGATCACGTGCCAATAATAACTAAAATGGAAGCAAAGTGTAATGAAATAAAAATGAGACACTGGCACTTTACCACCTATCTGTTGAAAATAAAGGAATTTAAGGAATGGGTAGAGGAAATTATTTGGGAGTTGTTAGAGAAGACAGAAATTTCTTCCAAAAGTATACCTGGGGAGTAGGATAACATTAAAATGAAGTTTAAAAATAGGGTGGAGATGAAAGAAAGAGCGATATGGTTAAGAAGCAACAAGAATTATTTAGAAGGACTGGCAAATATTAAAGTATTGCAGAATAAGGGAATTGTCACAAAACAAGAACAGGAGCAATTGCAGAATGCTAAACAAAAACTAAAAGAGTACCACAATAATATACATGAATTTAGAAAGATTGCTGTCAAGCAACTGTTTGTTGATAACAAATGCCAAAAGCACAAAAACTTTTAGCGCAATGACTCAGGCAACAGAAAGTAGAAGAGGACTGTCACCAAGCTTAGGGAACCTATAACAAGGAAGATAACAAGAGATCCTGTAGAGGTACTAGAAATATTTTGGAAATTTTATGAAACTCTGTATGAAGCAAAGAAATATGGAGATCAAGAGAAGATACAAATGGAAATGTTTATGGAAAAATTAAATATGCCAAGGTTAGGAGAAGATGAGATAAAAATGGTGATGCACAACCAATCAAGAGGAAAGTCCCCAGGAATAGATGGTATTCCTGTGGAAGTCTGAAAGCTAGGAGGGAAAAACTGATAAAGATCTGGAAGGTTTTGTTTAACAGTATTTTTAAGAGGAAGACAAGTACATCCTGGAAGAAAGTGATGATGGCTGTAATACCTAAAGAGGGTAAAGACCAATCAGATCCAGGTTCATACAGGCTCATTTCAACCCTACATCATGTTTATAAAGTGTTTATGTCTATAATGTCTAAAAGAATGGCAAAGGTGATGCCAAAATTGATAGATATAGAGCCATGTGACTTTGTGGAGGGGCAGCTCCTGTACATAGCACAAGCAGAATCATATAATGCAAAGTGAAAAGGGATGGTGATGAAGCAAGGGGAAGCTCAGGATACAAGAACAGACTGGGATTGTGGATGCAGATCCTTAAGGAGAATAACAATAACCATGCAGAATATTATATTTATAAAGTAGCAGAACGTATTCTAAGAACTAAGCCAAAGTGGGAATGGAGAAATGAGATTCTGCTGATAGGGTTGACTGCAATTAGGAATACAGACAATAGGAAGAGGAGATTGAATTTATTGGAAAAAACTTGTAAAAGAACCAAGGTATTGGGAGAAAATAATTTGAGAAAAAGGTAATAGAAAGGTAATAGAATGGGAAGAGGCCAAGAATTTATTTAGATGCAGGATAGAGATTGCCTTCCCTATCAAGGACTGATAGAGTATAGGCAAAGAGAAAGAAATAAGGGGATCCTAAGTGAAAGACCAGCACTGGTAGAGTTTTCAGTAGAACCTAGAACAGAAGCTGCTATTAAAGAATAATTAGTACAGCATCCAAAATATTGCATGGAAACTATAAGAATCAATCAGAGGAGGTTAGAAAGGCTTGGGAAGAGAGACTGGATAAGCAATTCACAAAGAAACAATGAGGGATATATGTATGTCTCCCAAATATGCAACAAAGGCTAGAAGATTTAGTATCTTGGTTTGAAATTGTCTACATAAGCATTTTTATACCCCAAGTAGACTCCAGAGATTCTTTTCACAGTTAGAAAGTAAATGTTAAAGGTGTGATGGAGAAAACAGCATTAACTTGGATGTTTTCTGTGAGTGTAATGAGTTGGCAGACTTTATAGATTCCCTGTAGACTACTCTATCAGAGATACTGGGTGAGTAAATTGGTTTAACTGAGGAAATTATTTTTTGAGCTACGATGCAGAATCAGAATTCCCTAGGCATAGTAAGGTCTTGCTGAGTTATGGTGGCTACCAAAAAAGCTGTTACAGAAAATGGAAATCAAAGTCTAAACCAACTTTACTAGAAGTAGTGAGTGTAGTAACAGAGATAAAACAACTGGAATTGGAATCTTTGGAAAAGGGTAGGAGCAAATTACATAGGAAAAAATGGGAATTGTGGGAATAATACATGCAGAGGAAGAACAAGGTTTAAATGGAGGCAGGATTTGAATGATCTATGCAATGTTGACAATGACTGGACATATTTTAAGTGTTGTATAATATTTGCAACTACAATTATGTCAACATGATTTGTGATGTATAATGTTTACAACTAAAATTATGTCCATATGGTTTGTTTTCATTTATATAAATGTACAATTGCCTATGCCATACATGATAATTTAATAAAATATGGTTCTTGTTTATATCCTGTATCTTGCACCTCATACAGTTCAAGTATTTATCAAACTTGTAATATCTTGAGCTGATCCATCTCCAATCCTTAACCTTGTTGCAGGCAACGATGCAAATTACTTAATTATTTAAATATCATCTAAACTGTTATCAGACTAACATGCTTTGAACTGGTAACATTGAAAGAGGAGATATGACCTGTGCTGGAGTATGGTGTGGTAACCCTCTTGCATAGCAGTCATCTTCATTTAATGATAGTATGCTGTGAAGTAAAGACCCAGCAAACTAAAAACCTAGTGATATGTCAGTCTCAGACTAATCTTTTCGACTCTGATATGTTATATGATTCAACATATGGCTATCAATTTAATCTTAAATCATACCTCTCAACCTCTTAGAGCAAGAAATCTGGACAAAGACACAAATCATGGGGGACAAAGGCCAACAATGACACTTTAAATTTTGCTCTTACAAACTTAGAAAGTTAATAGAATAACAAGCATTACAATTGCATACATTTTCTGAAGGATATGAAGTCTGAAATTCAGATGTCTGCCATTCATTTCGAACTTCATTTCTCAATGATTTGCAATTGATTTTCCAGGAAACCACAATTTTGTGAGAAACAGACCAAACATATGCGTAAAAAACTAGACATTCTGTGAAAATCTGGACAGCTGAGAGGTATGCCTTAAATACTCCCATCCAATTACCACCCTTTTCTAATAGTCTGGTATTGCCATGCCTGTGATCAAAACTGCATTACTTTCATGTGTTATGGACACGCTTAGTCCACTATTCAAAATCTTCATTAAAATGTCTAGATCTACATGAGGTAATGTGGTAATCTGTATGTAAATCTGTGTCTGACACGGGAACATCTGCCATAGCCACGAGAGTCTTACTGTCAAAATAAATTTGAATTGATTTGCCTTTTTATTTTAATCATACAATACTTGCAATGGTATTTTAACTTTTTTTCTGTAATGTCTGTAACTATCATTAGACAAGCATTAAACTGGTACTGTACATTTTTCTCTTTCAAGGCCTTCACATTGTGAGAAATGCTGTACCTGCTGGCATTTGTTCAAGTCAGATCTTGAGGTAAATGAACTAAAGATTATGTATATACAAAAAGTGTGAAAAATATTTTGTTAATTAACAAATGTAAAATGTTCAGTTTTACATGTTTACAGATGTACGTACTTTTACTTTTATTGTGCACATACTACTCATTAGCTGCTAGAAACAATCTTAAAACTATAAACAAAGGTTTGTGTTCTTAAGATTTCATTCAAAGTTGTTTGACAGGGGAGCAACTTTTCTACAGATGCACTGCATTTGTATTAATAATTTGTCAGGAAAGAATAACTTTGCTAAAGAAAATAGTATTTTAAATCCACTGCCAAACTGTAACTAATATAAACTATGCAGATTTTGACTTAATGGACTGCTTGTTCATTCCTTTTAACAATTCACTTCTGTCAGCATCAGAATGAATAGTTCAAAAATATCTCTTCAGGAAACTTCTATGAAAGAAGACCCGTCTCAAATGACAAATACAGGCAATAATTGTCCCTAAAATTGTCTCCTTTGTTGACTCAGTAAATAGCAACCGTAACAAAAAACTTATATCCTCTGCTCTCTTTCTTGACCTATCGAAAGCTTTCAACATGGTTAACCATCAATTATTGCTCCACACCCTGCAAACCCTTCATCTTGACCAATTAGCACTAAGCTGGTTTAAGGACTACCTCTCTGACCGGCAACAAGCAGTCCAATGGCAAAATAGTCTATCTCAACTGCTGTCCAACAACATTGGGGTCCCACAGGGCTCCATACTTGGTCCCCTTCTTTTCTCTGTTTTTATAAATGATCTTTACTCTGTTATCCCCAGAGCCACCTGCATTCAATATGCGGATGACTCTACCCTGATCTGCTCTGACCTTTCTCTCCAGAAACTCCAAGCAGCCACCCAACAATGTTTTGCCAAAGCAGAAAAATGGTTCTCTGACCTGAAACTCATATTAAACCCAACTAAAACCAAGTTACTTCTATTCTTCCCCTCGCCTACCACTCCATTTGCACAAGAACCCCAACCTGCGAATCCTAAGACCTTTTTTGTTGAATCCTTTAATGGCACCATCATACAGCCTGTCTCCCACACCAAACTATTAGGTGTCACTATTGACCAAAAGCTCAAATTTGACATGCACATTGCCCAAACCATTAAGTCAGTTAACAAAAAATTAGGTTCCATGTACAAAATCAGGAATTATCTTACTCCTCATGCAAAATTAACCATTGCCCGTACTCATCTCCTTTCCACCCTACTATATGCCTCCCCGATATTCTCCTTCCTCAATAAACGTGAGCTCAACTACCTCTCTACTACCTACCATCATATAGCCAGATTCATAACAGGAACACCCTATTGTACCCACCATTGCGTCAACCTCAAGAAACTCAACTGGCTAGAACTGCCCAATCTCCTCAAATTTAATCAACTCACTGAAGCATTCAAAATAATTAATCAACCCGACAAAACCCCCGCGCTGTCCAAAATCCTGACCCCCTACTCCAACTTAAGCTGCCTTCGATCCTCAAACAGTAATCAGGTATTAACTATCAAATCTAATAACATGGGTGGTGATGCTCTCTATGCTAACTCTATTGGGAAGCAATGGAATTCACTTCCAAACAGTCTTAGGCTCCTGACTTCACTTAATCTATTCAAAATTAATCTCCGAGAATTACTTAAGTCCCAATGGTTGTGCCCATGTCCAAACCCAGATTAAATTATATAGGTCCCATAGCTCCTTTTCTCTCTTCTCCTCTCAAGTTATTATATAGTATTTTACTTCCTCTAACTGTACCCATGTCATGTGACCAATTTTACAAATGATATGTTCAAACTACTAGCATGTATATATTTATGTATTTTTGTTTTTGTTATTTTACTAATGATTTCTTCTATCTAATTGTAGTGTTATAATTTTTCTTAAATTTGGGAGCTTTTCTCCCCGGGCCTCTACTGAAAAAGGATATGTATCCAGCTAGACTAGCCCGGTCAACAAATGTAAAATAAAATAAATAAATAAAATAAATAAATAAAAATGGACAATGTTCAAATAAACACTATCAAAACAAACTAAACCATTGAGAGACATAGTACAGAAACAAAGTACCCAGATAAAAGCCATATATACATATTTATCTGATGTGGACAGAAGATTAAAAGGAGAATTATTACAGACTGCTTTTTGAACTAAATTAAGGCATTTGGATGCTAGATAAATTATTAGACATAGAAAAGAAATAATCTGAGACTACATTGTATTCCACAGAAGATGGAGAATGAAAACACGATTAACTTTTAAAAAATAGCTACCAGTATTCTAAAATTGTGAAGAACTCTCATATGGAATAGAAAGAGCCCACAGGTCACTTCCAAAATCCTCTGTTAACCAAGGGTCTTCTCCAAGTTCAATAATAGTTAAAGTCATGTCATTTTTAGACAAAAAACTAATATTAAGGACTGTTTGTTATAATACCCAAGTCAAAGTAAATAAAACAATATCAGATTTGATAATGACTAGTCAACCAAAACAGTGGACAAATCAAAGAATACCGGCCTTTGTCCAATTTTTTTTAAGAATGTTAACACTAAAATACATATTTTGTATCCAGCAAGACTTAAATTGTTTTTCCATAACGACATTTACCTACTCAGCATTCTTAAATAGACCATTTTTATATGCCCAAAGTAATGCATTTATTTATGAATTTAAAGATCGTGCTAGTTGTTCTTCCAAGAATGCTGTATACCTTGCCATCTGAGATGTTTGTCAACGTTTCTATGTTGAAAAGACGAATAGGTGTTTGAAGGACAGGGTTAGAGAGTATCTCTATAGCATCTCTAAACTAAGTATGACTAGTGCTCTGTCTACACATGTTAAATCACTAGAGATTTTGCATAGCTTCAAGTTTATGGTGATAGACTAGTTGAGGTTAGATAGGAGAGAGGGTGATGTTAGAACTTATACCGAGTGTTTGGACACAAAGTGGATTTTATTGTTAAGGGCTACATGTGGTTTGAAGAGATGAGAGGGCTATTTGAACAGGTTGCAGTTGTTATGTTGTTAAATCTGATGAAGCGCATTGAAGGTGTGAAAGCGCTCATCTGTTTTAATTTGTTCTTATTTTATACATTGTTTCTACAGTGTTTTGTTGTTCAGTGATTTGCATTAAAGTGTTTTATCCACTCTGCCTGGCTGGTTTGTCTACACATTTTTGGATTCTTTTACCAGCTATTCTGCTTCTTTTTGTTGTTTTCCACATAAAGATTGCAAAGAAGTTTGGACATTTTCTAGAGTTCTCGGGAGGGAGTCTGTCATTATCAGTTTTGAGTTTTTCCTATCAGTTTTATTTCAGTCCCAAGGTATTTACCAAGTGCATATCCATACTTCCAGTGAACCAGAACATACCTCTCAACTTCTTAGCACAAGAAATCTGGACAAATGCCAAAATAATGGGGAAGACAAAGACTCAAAAATAGTGACAGATTTTCAATATTGTTCTTATAAACTTAGAATGTTGTTAGAATAATGATGTACCATGTGCTATAAGTTATCAATCCATGGGAACCCTAGCCTCTACCCACCTCCCTCAATTCTCTGCCCACAACCTCCTTGCTCCAACTTGTTAGTTCAAGGGAACACCCCCCCCTACACGCACACACACACACACACACACACACACACACACACACACACACACACACACACACACACACACACACACACACACATGTCTTCCTAGGGAGAAGAAGCAGCCCATTTCTGTTTTGCACTGCCTGTGACTACTACCAGTCAGCCTTTCACTGTGCAAAAAAATAGTTGAAAGTACAGCAGATTAAAGCTATGATGTATTATTATAAACTACTCCCTTGCCTTCTTACATTCCAGGGTTTGGTTCCCTCAGACTCCATTTGCCTTCTGCATAGCTCTAGGAAGTCACTTAACCAGAGAATTATTTTAGGTTGTCCCTGAATAAAAGGTGCATTGTGACCAGTGGACTTCATTTGTCCAGTTAACAATCAATTAATAAATACCTAAATCAATAAATATATACTATATACAGTTCTTTACATGGTTACCTACAGCATTTCACTTTTCAAACTTCAGCACACAAAAATGTCAGTGAAAACAAAGTAATGTTAATTTCAAACATTATTATTCTTTAATTATTACAGCAGCGAATGGAAAGGAGAACATTAACTCATAGCAATATTTTACAATCAGCAAGTAATTTATTTTAGGATGTTAGAAAGGGCCCAGAAGCTATCTTTGGTCAACATCTGTTTAGTCAACAAAATTTAATCAGCTACACAGATGGTTCACAAGTATCCAACATTGCACATTTCTCTGGGTTATGACATATGCCCTTTCCCCGACATTATGCAATCTTGGAGTTAGTATATATAATTATAATTAGCAGGAGGTGTGGGGGTGTGCCAAGATTTTCGCTCGACTGATGTGTATTAGCAAGTTGACATTTCCAAAGTTGACTTTTTGTGATGAATATTGTGAACCTCAATGTTTGGGTCATTCTTTCATTATCAGTAGTCCCAGCCAAGCTACAATCTTCACTGTGGTATTCCTGAAGCTCTCCTGTAGTGGAGGCCCCTTAAGAACATAACAGTGTTTAACTGATTTATTTCTGAATGCCCATGACTTTTTACTTTTTGAGTGATTATAGTCCCATTCAGGACAAAAAAGCCATACCCTAGTAGCTAAAGACATAACATGTTTCAGCTTTTTTTATTACTTCATCAGTACAGCATAGGTGGATTCTTTGGCTCAAAATCAAGCCTGATGTCTGTAAACATTAGGGTGCCCAGAGCCAGATCATGGTCCAATGGGGGCACTGGGCAGAGTAATGGATTGAAGCCCCCCCCCCCACATACACACAGCAGCCACCGACACACACGCGCGCGCACAGACACACACACACACACACACACACACACACACACACACACACACACACACACACACACACACACACACGAGCACCCCCACAGCATCTCCTCCACCCTGCAGCCATTCCAGTGTCCCTTTACTTGTCTCTCTCTCCCCGGTTACCACAAACACTGTTTAAACCTGTCAGTGTACACACTATTTTCCTCTTTACTTCTACAGTGATTACAGATATTTGGATTTAATTCAATGATTACAGATATTTGGATTTAATTCAATGATTACAGATATTTGGATTTAATTCAATGATTACAGATATTTGGATTTAATTCAGTGATTACAGATATTTGGATTTAATTCAATGATTACAGATATTTGGATTTAATTCAATGATTACAGATACAGACCAGCTATGTTTTATGTGTTGGAGACAGTGGCATTGACAAAAAGGCAGCAGTTTGAGCTGGATGTGGCAGAGTTAAAGATGTTAAGATTTGCACTGGGTGTGATGAGGTTGGACAGGATTAAGAATAAGTATATTAGAGGGACAGCCCAGGTTGGAAGGTTTGGAGACAAAGCCAGAGAGGCATGATGATTACAGATATTTGGATTTAATTTAAAACTTTTATTTCAAAGTGTATAGCATAAACACTGATAGTGATAGACATTTGCTAAACAAAACAATACAGTCTCACAATGAAAGCAGATTTGGAATCAACAGTAAACTTCTCTGCCCTTAAAACCCACTTTCACTGAAACAGCACTGAAACCCGCATTCATAGAAAATGCATCTGGCCAGTGGTAGATCAAGTTTCCTTTGGGCTGTTTTCAAACCATAAGCCCCGTGCACATATTTTTAGGATTATGCAAGCATACATGCATGTGTTTTGATTGTATTAAATTATGTTCCTTGTAGAACACAGCACCACTTATTAGACTGTTTTTAAATTTGTAATTTTGAATATTTTTCCAGTAATCAATAACCAATGAAGCAATAATGACAAAGCTTCCCGTTTTAGAATGTTTCAGCCATAAAAGGCCACTTAAACTTCTATCATTGCAGTCCACCAATATCAGTCAATAATGCAAATCTCTGCAGAAGTAAAGGTCACCTGAATAATTCCACACTAAAAAGATCTGTAACTAATGAAGAGGTTGGTGCTTGAAAACAGATTTTTATTTCAGTGTGCTTCATCAACAAATTCAGTGCCTGCTGCCCTTGAAGAGTAAAGTGCCTATGTTACATTAAAATAAAAACAATTGGTAAGCTGGTAATATTGCAGTAGAGAATGGATGACAAACTGACAACACAGTCATAATTACTAGGCATCTCATCCAAAGGAGGACAAACTCAGGACTGCAGCACCTCCACCCAATTCTCAACTATTTTGTATGACTCATCAGTTTTTGAACACAGGCTGAGACAGAAATTGATCAGAATTCATCAGT
The DNA here is from genome assembly GCF_019279795.1 of Protopterus annectens. Lineage (NCBI taxonomy): Eukaryota > Metazoa > Chordata > Ceratodontiformes > Protopteridae > Protopterus > Protopterus annectens. The sequence goes on along the minus strand of NC_056725.1, from coordinate 778,447,783 downwards.
GTCCTACCCCGCTAAGCAAATTCAAATAAAGAAATATACATGCACATATACATACACATACACACACACACACACACATATATATATATATATATATATATATATATATATATATATATATGGGTCTATGTCAAAAGAACAACATACCGTAACACAGAATTCCACATTACTGAGACGAGTTTAACAAAACTGCATAACAATGAAAATTTAAAACAACAAATTTCATATAACCAAAAAGTTTCGCCGGATATGTGCAACTATTTTCTGTAGTTGTTTTCTTTCAAAAAACAAAGTGAATGACTTCCCGTATATTGTTATGTAAAAGTAAAACACCCTAAACCATAATCATAATTTACGTGCAGAGAAACTTCCCATCATTCCTTGTGAACTTAAACATTACTGTAATCACTCTTACAATAATTTTCCATTTTTAGACAAAATTGTAAATTTTTTAAGTTTTTGCAGGGGGCAAGCCTCCTGCACCCCCCATGTGGGGGACTGTGCCCCCCACCCCAACCCCACAAATTATACATACCAACTCTGAGATCAAACTACAGTGGGGACAAGGGTAAATTTCCTGATCCTCACATACTGCAATCTGCATTCAGAAGCTACAAGTTCTGTGTTAAATCTGAAGCTGATGCTCCTTTTGACAAAAAAATACCTAAACTGTTGTTGTCTATGTTGTTGGGATAGGTGACTCACATCTGATGGTGGTTTTCCTTTGTTTTGACTTTTGGTAATATAAATGTTCATTCATGCTTCTATTGATTTGGTACACTCATCTCAGTAATGTGGAACAGTGTTATGGTATTTTGTTGTTTTGAAGTAGACGCATATCTATATTTAACAGTCAGAACAGCATAGCAACAAACCACAAATAATCAAGTACAGATACAAGAACCACACATAATTGAAAAACAAAAAATAAATTTCAAGACGTTTTTGAAGAGGGCAAGCACTTATGCACCCCCCCCCCAATTTTACATATATATATATATATATATATATATATATATATATATTTATTTATGTATATATATATATATATATATATATATATATATATATATACAAAATATATATATATTTATATAAAAATGTGTGTATGTATGTATATATATATATATATATATATATATATATATATATATATATATATATATGACAGCTGGTTGAAAGTTAAAGACATCGAATGGCAACTGATCAAACATAATTTCTTGTTACAGCCAATCAAAAAAAAAAATAAAATAAGAACATATCTTATTTTTTCTGGGGGAGCAAGGCACCCCCCTATACCCCCCACTCCCCCTGCTAATTATATAATATATCAACTCTGAGATACCACTCCAGTGGCTCAAGTGCAAATTCTCGATCTGCACTGTACTGCAATCTTGCACAAACAACTGTCAGCATGTACTATCAGTTGATTTTGGATCAGTTGTGCCAGCAGTTTTCCAGATTCATGGGTGAATGACAATTGATTAAATCAACTAAATATCAACAGCATAAATATTGACAAAAATATCTAATGTTCAAAATATTGACAGTTAAAAATGTCTAAACACAAAATACTGATGGATAAAAATATCTAAACACTACATTTCGACAAAATTGAAGTTACACCAGGGAAGAGTATATGCCTTTTTTCCACTGATGTGCAACCTCTGAGTTGATATATAATTAACAGGGGTGTAGGTAGGCTTGCTCCCCACCCACAAAAACATTGGTTTGGGATATGGTTAGATTTTATCAGTGTTTTATGTTTAGATATTTTGAACATTAGATATTTTTTGTCAGTATTTAGGCCATCGATATTTAGGAGATTCAATTTTCATACATACATGCATATATATATATATATATATATATATATATATATATATATATATATATATATATATATATGTATATAGAGCTGTGTGTGTGCACATGTGTGTGTTTGTGTATGTCTGTATCTTTATAGATATATAGGTAGATACATAGATGCAGATATAACTCTACCCACAGAATATTTTTAAATCAATAAACCACTTCCTCTACCACTACCACTCATTCCCGGCTTTGTCGTACTCTACTGGCCCACCGGTTGTACAGTAACAAGTGCTGCCCAAACCCCACCCAACACCCAGTAACAGGTTGACTTCACACTTTAGTCATGAATAAAGAATATCATGTGTTTGTCAGCTGTATGAATATTCATCTGAACAAGACGTGTCTGTCGGTTGCCTCTATATCTACCTTTATTTTTATCAGCTTAGTGACTTTTTCCAAACTGGACAAAAACAGGGTATTTTAAAGCCAGTGCTAACAGCTGTAGAATGCTTATTTCTTTCAGGGGGTGTTACCTACTTATGTCGTCAGACAACTGGAACAAGGTGGAAGAGTTTGTTATTCATAACAATTGTCATTTTAGGTTTTTGTGTAGGCTGCCTGGCTTTGTTTTACTCTACTTTCTTTCATGGTTCAAGGTATAAATGGTGGTTTGCAGAGTTATGAGCCACTTACATTGCACGTAACCTCCAAGTTATTTAGATTATTATGATGATCAAGAATTTTTCCATCATTACTTCAATGTTGCCATAGTTAGAGACTGACTGAGGGCTTCATTTTATACTTTCAGCAAGTTTCTCTTACCAACATAATAGTTGCATGACTTGAATGCAGTAAGGGGAAATGACAGCAGGAACTTGGTTTAGCAAGTATTCAGAACCGGAAATCAATGCTGTGGATTGGGTGGTGGTCTTATGTTGGCATCAATGAAGTCAAGTGGTGTTCTGCAATCTCATTTGAAAATTACTAATAAGTAATTGTGCATACTTGGCACTCCCCAAAGCTGCTCTGCTCTGTCATTTTCAGTGTTACACAAAACAGTTGCTTAAGACCAGCCTTTGATTTTATTTTAGAGTATTTTTCCAGCAGTCAAGCTTTTGTTCCTTAGCCTTACATTCAGTTTACCACCCAGACCAGCTAATTCTCAAAACCACGTTGGTGTTGTCCAGTATATACACTGTAAAAAGAACATTTGCTTGCAGTTTTGGGCTATTTACCTAATAAGCAATTAATAAACCAGGTATGCATTTACCAGTATAGGCAGATGGGACTTTATCTGAAAGATGGCACTCAGGAGACCTTCCTCACCCCTAAACTGCATACATGGTCTGTGTGGAAATGCATATGCAAGAACTTGGGAGGTGAGGCTATAACCCTTCTGGTCTTTCTAGCATCAGTGGTAAGTTTGCTGCCTTGCTGAACATGCATTTCTAATCATACATTTATTCACACACAGATACATGCACACAAATAAATATTACTTTTTTCCCTTTGCTTTTGCAGGGGGGCAAGCCCCCCTCCACCCCCTCCCCTTGTGGAGGGCTACACCCCCACCTATCGCAACTTCAATATACCAACTCCAAGATTGCACTACATTAAGAAAGAGGGTAGACAAAGACTACACAATGAATATTCCTGCTGTTACAGGCAAATCTAACATCAATATGTTAACACCTGGTGGCAACCACCTGTGGGACACATGCCATAAAACATGTCTTGACTTCAACAGATTCTGTGCATTGGGTAAAAGAAAGTGAAGAATGTCAGTCTAGTAAAAAAAGCAAACATACCTTATTCTCTACAAAACAAAAGACATGCAACATAATAAAAGTGAGTTTTTACACACAGACCACTCTCATACTCTATCCCTCTTCCTACAACTCGGTGATTCACTGACAGCCAAAAAATGTGAAAAGTTTTGAGAAACACTCAAACCTCACATGCATTAACCAGAAATCAATGTATGCATGATGTCACTGGCAAATTGGCATTGCATGCACTTGTGACACCCCTGCACTGGCCTACTAATCAAGGAGCCTCAATCCTCAGCACTAGCACCAGTGAGGGACGTACACATTGGGAGTATGCCAAGTACACAAACAGTAAAGTGCAATTTCCCTTAAGAGCACACAGAGAACACAGTCAGTCTGGGGCTGGTTCCTCCCTCTTTCTCTTGATCCCCAATAAGACTCCCCACTGGAACAGCTATAGGGTTAGGATCTCAGCCAAGTGGTCAAGCCAAAACCTCCAGCACCCTCTCTGTCCACCAGTGCTTCATGCTTCTGCCCAAGTAGCTGACACACACACACTTTGAGATTTAATTTCTATACAAACACACAGACACTCTTGGGGAAGGCTGGCACAGGTTTACTAGCTATGCCCCCCTTTGCCCATACTATAAGGTAGTTATCACTGCCACCAACCACCCTTACTTATCAGCTACTATATAAGACTCTTACAAAGGGTGACCAATCCTAGTGTGTAATGTTACTATTATCCAAACAGCAAGTGTGACCAAGACAAAGGCTATTGGAGTGGTCTATACAGTGTCACCAAATACATATGCAAGTACTCTAAGAGCTTAAATATCTCTAAACAAATCAGCCACAATTAAAAGGTTTAAATATATTTAATATTAACTAATAAAAGAACAAGGCAATGTTCAATAACCAAATACAGTGACTACAGACTTCAGACTTATAGGAAATAATTTAAAACAACATTGTAGGACAGTCTCAAATAAATAAAGAATACATCTAAACTAATCTTTACTATATTCCTATCTATCTCTAAGAGAAATTACTGTAATCTAGTTATTTACTATTAGCAAGGCAAATGCTGATGAGAGGATGTTTCTAGGTCCAAAGACAAATACAAAATGCACAAACTCTGAGAGAGTTCCCAAATTAATATAAAAAAATTACTGCTGGGTCAGCTGGATGATACCACTCTTTGTCACCTGCCTTCAGTTCCCAGGCTAACAGAAACTAACATCTCTGTGTCAAAATACGTATCTCTCATATGTGCAGCTGCTAGAAAGTCACAGACAATAAAATCACTTTACATTTGAAACCTAGTAATTATTTCTGTTTCAAGACAATATGAAAAACGTCTAGCTCTAGACATCCTGTTTCCTTACTGCATTAACTAACCTCCTATAGCACATTATAAAACACTTTACTTTTCAACTTATTTTCTTGAAGCTTTGCAAATTAACTCTGTATGTTCCAGCTTCTACCATTAAAACATACATTTGTACAGGCATATAGCTTACATCCATTTCTGTCCATTCCCAGTAGGGTACATTCTTGAAGCTCAGTATATAACATATAGTTCTCTTACATTTGTAAGACAAGCATATGAATCATATCACTATGACATATGATTATTTACAAACTTCCAGACTGCTGGGCTGGCAGCGTCACATCTCTGTACAAACCATATTAATATTTTCAAGTGACATACAATTATTTACAAAATTCCAGATAGCTGGACTGACAGTTTTTCCCTGGTGTCATACCACTCATGCATCATTTGCATACTACATCACAGGCATTAGGCTTTGTCAATCACTCTGGCCAGCCCATTCCTGCACGAAACGGCTGGAGGGCCAGTAGAGTACAATAAAGCCTCATTCCCTGTCGCACATCTTCATCAAAGTCTAGCCTACCCCGAGTAAACCTACCTCGACTTTCTTTTCACCCAGCTGGAAGCTGAAAGCTTGCTGGGAGTATAAGCAGCCTAGATTTTCTTTAAGGTCAGATACTTAGCTGGCTGCATGTCTCAGTCAAGTGACTCAATTTACAGTAAATCATACTGACTCTTATAGGCTTTATTTTCATCCATGACCCTTCCCACTCGGCAGGTGTCTGCTAATGTTAACAGCTGTAGTACCAGGTTAATTCAATTACTTATTAGAAAGGTAGTTGTTAACCCCAGCATTAGCTTGGTGCTATTGCTATGTGGGAAATGGAAATGCATTTTATTTTTATTGGTCTTGTCAGGCCACGCCATGCATTCAAGGACTGTCTGACCAGACTTTTCTGGTTTACTAGAGATGCAATGTGCTATGCAACATTATTTCAATTAATCTGTTTTTCTGAAAAGAAGTAAACAGAGACAGTCAACATTAAGTTAAGTGTGGAGTGCTTGAGGAGAGTACATGTGTATCTCAAACATTGTGTACTATAAAGCCAGCCTGCTCAGTGTCACAGGCAGCCTAGAATTCAGGGAATAAATGAAAAATGTTTGTGAATTTCTTGTAATTATTCTTGCCTCCAGGCCATATCACATTTTTTTGTCTAGTTTTTTGTTTTGTTTTTTCAAATTTCCTATCCGCACTAAGTTTTCTCCTCACCTACTCAAATCTCTAACTCCGGCAATCTTTGTACTGGCAATGCAAAATGAGTAAATGATCACCAGACATTTGCTTTGCTTCCTGCAGGCAGCATATTTTACATCTGGTAAACTACCAGTTCCCTTTGCAAGCAGAGGGGATGGTAAATTAATAATTACTTAAAACTAAGTTTGATGCAAACTTAGGAAGTTAGGAACTTAAAATATAAAGTGGTAATTAAACTGACTATGTTCCTAAGATTTCATCAGCTTTTTTGCAGGTATAAAACTGTCTGTTATACACACATTTTACCAGGCTACCTGCATCAAAAAAGGTTACAGATAGCAGCAGACTTGTAAATACTAAATAAAAATAAATAAACAAAAGGAAAGTGTCTAGCAAGAATACAGCTTGAATGGTCTACCTGCTACTGGTTGATCTTCATTGCTACATTTTTCTTTTAAATATCTGTGCAGCATGCATGTATGCATGCAATAATATACATATATGTGTCTTTACTTTAATGTATAAATTATCCTGGACTGGTCTGATGGGTGAAGCTGTGTCTAGCAGTATCAGATCCTGCTAGAAGAAAATGATAAAGTGCTCTATAATGTGCTACACTGCCAAGATGATGACCACTCATGTATAGCTGTGTGTTCTGCATTGACTGAATCGGTGAGTAAGGACTCGTACATCACTGGTACGGCAGTGCAAACTGAATTAAAAAATTAATTAGAATTGGGAAATACCTCACAGCCTCACATTACAGATTTACAATCCAGCCTGATGGGCTTCCCTGAATCCATGGCCCTTGATGGATGTTAGAAATGCCCGTATTATAATCTGCCATTGGTACTGTTACTACATTACCACACAGCACTGTTGTTGCAGAGTGGTATGCCTGTACTTTCCATGTACACCTTATACTGCCTTCCTGTATGTGCTCATCATGATGCCACTGCCACATCTGAATTGCTCATTGCACACTGTTTCCTAAACCACATGGTTCTCAATACAAGTGGCACTCCTCATGTCACCTATAACATACATTTTTCAAGCATTGCACTTTAATGTCAGTTACTGTCTACTGTCTTATGAACTGGGCCACAATCCATTGTCTTCAGCTTTTTCCTTCTTTTCTAGTTGATATGTTTTTTAACATTTTAATAGTCCTTTCTTAAAACATATAACTTAGACCATGGAATGCTTATTTCCAGTTGACTGTCCAAAAATGATAATGCATGTGCAGCACACATTTTACCTTGTCCTTAAAAGGAGTAAAGAGTTGCTACCTCAGAAATGTTTGTTACAGCATTCCTGACCAGTGCAGTACATTCTGAGTGGGGTTTGCCATCTGAGTATGTGGAAATACTTGTGGTGGCATTTAAGCATGTTTATTTCACATTAGAAAAGGAGCTTTAAATTATTTTATATGATGGACCAGGGCACAGTATGTTGGATTGACAGCCAGGGGCCCTCTTAAATGTGAGCCCTGTGTGACTGTCCAAATCACCCCTATTATGATCGGCCATTATTTAAAACATCCCTACAAAATCATACCAACAACACATGCTCCCATTCTTCGAACTATGACTCCATCCCTCCTTAACCTGTCCTTTTGTTGCAAACACGGAAAGCCAAAAGTACTCCAGAAGCATGCACGAAATAATATCTCATCAATAAATTATATTCAAAAAAAGACATCATGATTCTACTTCATCTAGAATACTTAATACAAACTAAAGTTTTAATACGCTGTTTCCTCCTCTGTGGTGACAATACATCCTGGTTCCACGCATTACAACTTCAACCTAACCCTTATGTCCTTATGAATTTGCCATTTAAATATCAGGACCATCTGCAACAAATGTATGCAGCCAACTCCATGCGTGAACTGCACATTACATACCATATATCATAACATTACTGAAAGCTGGTTGAAGCCTTCCATTCCAAATGAACTCATTATCCCAGGTGGCTACAGTATATTTAGCATAGATAGACCAACCAAACAAGCAGGAGGCACTGTAACACACATACTCCAACAAACTATCCATTACAACCTGTACTATTACAGTCCCTCATTTGCTAATGCTAAAGTCTTCTACTACTGAGACATAACTCATGCCAAATCCTAATATATATATATATATATATATATATATATATATATATATATATATATATATATATATATTGCAACAGTTTACTTAAAACCTAATCATATAACTTGCAATATCAATATTTAAGAAGATATTCTGTCATGGCTAACTTCTGCTATGAAACAAGATTATAATGCCAAGTGACTTTAACATTGATTGGCCAAACATAACGAAATAAACACAATTTATCCTTACCATCTATGAATCTTTTCTGGTTTTTTTTAATGGCCTGTCTCACATAAAAACATAACTCACAAAAGCAGATTAAACCACAAATAAATCTAGTATTCTAGGTTGGATATTAACATCGGGCACTAACTATGCCTTAAATAAGTCACCCTCCCTGACTACATTAGAAACCACTATCTCAACTATATTATAGAAAATCATTACAAAGTAGCAAGATCCATTACTTTTATCTGGACATGATCTAAAACTAATTTCTCCAAATTATGCTTTTTAATTCCCTCTTACAATAGTATAACTGGCATCCACTGAAATACTTCCCATTCAATGTGCCATTGAACTGCTTTAATCAGTCCTTCCTCAGTATTCTAAATTCTGTGGCTCCATTAAGACAAATCAGAAGTAAACCATCCCATGATTAACCTTCGAAACTAAACAAATGATAACTTTCAAATGCAAAGCATGGAAAGAGTCAAGAAAACTAAATTCGCCAACTACACTATAAAATACAAAACTTAGAAATAAAGTAAAACACTCAAAAATATAAGACAACCTACTATCACATACACAACAATTTTCCAGCAGCAAAATCCTAGACTCTTTTAGACTGTTGTTAATAAACTAGAGAAACCTGCTAAACCTACTCAACAGTCATTTACCAAATCAGACTACAATATAGACTGTCAAATGAACAACGAATTTATTCAAGCATCTTCCGCCATTCTCTATAAAGGAAAATTAGACAATCCTCTATCCCATCACAAACCACTCAACTAAGCAAGCTGTAGTACTAAGTTGTATGCCAACATTAAGTATGTGGGAATATAGACTCCAGATTTAACACATAGGTTCATAGGTTCATAGATTAGTACTAGGCTAATTGTCTTTATGGGCCATTTTAAGCCTAGCTAATTACCCCCTGTGAGAATCAAACCCTGCACCTTGAGTCTGTAAGGTAAACACCTTAACCATCATGCCAACCACCCACCCTATACTCTACATATTTGCATCTCTAACAAGTAGTATCAGCAAATGCTAAAAGTAAGTGATTGCCAGTAACTTTGAAGCAGTTGCCAAACTGCATCAGAGTTCCTGAAGCAAGCTATCTAGCAACAGAAGAAAAAAGAGCAAACTGTATACCTATATCAGAACAGAGCAATACATAACCATATGTAGTGTGTGGAGTGAGGTGGTTACACTCTGATATTCAGAAAAAGAGAAATCAGTTAAGTGCTACAGTGGTGCAAGACCTGATCAAAAGATGATTGACTTTAATAATTGGCTTAGTTTCTGGTGTCATTCTAAGGGGGTGCAATATTTGTCAGCATGGAGGGAGATGGTCAACAGACTGCACTGCATTGCCAAGGATGGTCTGTGCCTCTCCCCTCTAGGCTTTCAAATATTAGCTAAAACACTGTCTTCTCCCATAGTGCCTTTTTTTAGGCAATGCCAAACTGAAAGTACTTCTGACATACCCAATCAAAACCAAGTAAATCTAAAGGTATTACTATTCAATGCTAGGAGTCTAAACAAAAAACTCCACTCACTAAAAGCTGTCTTCACCCTAGAAAATGCTGACACCTGTGCAATCACTGAGACATGGTTTAAAGCCACAGAGAGTACACTGACAGTGCAATATAATGCCTTACATACATGTTGACTGACAGACAGGGACTAAAGTTGGAGGTGTCTCAGTTTACATCAAAAATAAATATACCACAAGGCTGGTCAAACAGGACAATGCACTTGAGCTTCTCCATGTTCAAATCACCATAGATAAAATTCAATACCACTTCCTTGCAAGCTAAAGATTCCCCTCTATGACACCGGAAACCCATAACATGTACTTAAACTTATTGAAAACACTCACCATCTAACCCAATACCATATTCATGGGTAACTTTAATTACCCCACTATTAACTGGGAATCCTATACAACATCAAAAGTACAGGCAAAGAGTTTCCTGGATTTTGTAAACACAAACTCCCTGTACTAAACTGTCAATACACCAACCAGGGGTTCAATTGTACTGCATCTCTTCCTCATTAATATGGGAGAGTGCTGCACACCCGCTAGTGTAATGTCTTCCCTGGTAATGTCAGACCACAAAATGGTCTCCTTTGAAGTAAAAATAAAATGTGGACCCCCAGCAAATCCTGGAATATTCAAGAACTACTCTAAGGTTAACGTCCTGCTAATAAGTAATAACCTGGCAAAATTTCAAGGCCCCATAAACCCTGAGAACACTGCTGACTATGCAGAAGTGTTTACAGAGACCCTATGCAAGCATGTTAATAGCTGCATAGAGGCAGTTGTACCCACCAGGAAGTACAGAACTAACTCATAAAACAAGTTACCCTGGTAGAATCACAAAATCAATAGCCTGTGTAACTAAAGGAAGAACATTTTTATTTAGAATTTGTTTACCGGGAAAGTCTGACTTGGAACAAAGCCACTTTTCAGTGGAGGCCCGTGGAGAAACACTCCAGATGTATGTCTTTGTGATGTGGGAGGAAACTGGAGCACCCAGAGGAAACCCACATGAATGCAGTGAGGACATGCAGACTCTGCACAGAAGGCATCCCAGCCGAGAATCAAACTGGAGAACCTCTTGCTGTGAGACAACAATGCTACCACTGTGCCGTCCATGGCAAAACTTTGGCAGTGCAGCACCTACCATGATAAAAGCACTCTCATCAAACTAAACAAACATATCAGGGGACAAATAAAGTCTACCAAAGCCAAATTTTAGGTAAATTTGGCCTCCCATGTCAAGAACAACCACAAGGCATTCTTTAGCTATGTCCTCAACCTCAAAGGCAATAAGCAAGTGTGTCCAGAGTTCATTGTAGATGGAGCCACCTATAATGAGCGAGAAGATAAAGCAAACATACTGGCCAACAAATTCAGCTCCAAATTTATCCTTTCCCTGCTCAACCTTCCCTCAGAAAATACCATCAAATATAACTCTCCCAGCTATCACCAGGGAACAGTTCCTTAATCCTCTCACTAAAGCCAAGAACACTGCATCACTGGACCTAGACAATATTCCAGGATGCTTTCTAAATAGCTTGAAACATGACCTATCAGGCCGCAGCAGTGATCCCTTTGCATAAAGGTGGGCCATCTACAGACCCTGGAAACTAAAGACCCATAAGTCTCACTGAGTCTATATTATGTTATCGAAAAGGCTGTCCATCAAACGCCTTTTCATCGACCCTTAAAAAGTGAACTGCCATTTAAGCGAATGGTACATCAGTGATTTTTTTTTCCCTGGGAAAAAAATTGCTTGGCCATCCTAGTGACCTTGCCATTTTCTTCACTGTAGTGAGATCTTGGAGTTGGTATATAGGGGTGTGGGGGGGGCACAGCCCCCCACTTTGTAATGTTTGAAGTGATGTGTCATTGTGAAGATAGGTGAAGGCTGCCAGCCTAGCCAGATAGAATTTTGTAGATAATTCTCTCATTTGTAAATATTAATATAAACCACAGGCTTGTTCTATTAAATGGTAAAAAATGCTGTTAGATGTGGAACTGCAAAAATGTAACAACAGTGCACTCTGCTGTAACAAAGCTGATAAGTCAATTCTTTAATGTCAAAATATGGAGCCGATATGTCTGGATGAAGGAATTCTGCCTATTGTTTTGAGGCCAGAGTTAATGGCTAGAATTTGCACGTATAATTTTTTTTATTGCTCTGCTTCCTGACCAGCTGCAAGATCAAAAGGGCTATTAACCTCTGAGTTCTGTTAGCCTGGGAACCAGAAAGAAATGATGTAATCTGAAAAGAATCACTGGTACTGTGTTATCAATTTAAGGAAAAAAGAATGAGAGCATTTGTCTTGAGAACATCCAACTCAGCACCAGTTCTGCCTGTGTGTGTATGTAAGTAGGATCTTAGACTTTAGTGTTTCTCTTAGATATAGCTAGGAAATAGGAAGATTAGACTAGTTTGTTTTTCTGTGATGTCAAAACTTTTCTACTGTATTATTTTAAACATTTTCTGTGATCTCTGAACTCTTGAATAGCACTGTATAGTAAGAAATATTGTCTTGTATTTTTATTATTTATTATTAAATATTTTTAAACCTTTCAGCTGTGGCTGTTTTGTGTAGAGATAATACATTGCATGTATATAGTGATACTGTACCAAGTCACTCCAAATAACCTTTGCTGTTGAGTCACACTTACCATTTGGATAATAATATTGCACAGTAATAATTGGACACCCTTTAATAAGGGCCTTTGAATAGCTGATAAATATTAGCCGGGTGGCAGCAGTGATTTCTACAGTATAGTCTGGGTAAAAGGGGAACAGCTGGAGAACCTGTGCTATCCTTCCCCAGGGTGTCTGTGTGGTTGTATATAACTCATCTCAAAGTTTGCGTCAGCTACTTGGGCAGGGACATGAAGCACTTGTTGGACAGAGAGGGTGCTGGAGGTTTTAGCTTGCCCACTAGGCTGAGATCTGGACCCTATAGCTGTGCCAGTGGGAAGTCTTATTAGGGACCTGGAGAGAAAGGGAGAAACCAGCCCCCGACTGAGTGTGATCTCGCTGTGCTCTTAATGGAAATTGTAAGGGAGATGGCTAGAAAGGTGCTTGGTATCACATCTGGACAGAGGAAGGATGACAAGGAGACATGGTGGTGGAATGAGGAAGTACAGGAGAGTATACAGGCAAAAAGGTTGGAAAAGAAGAAGTGGGATTGTCAGAGAGATGAAGAAAGTAGACAGGAGTATAAGGAGATGAAGGTGCATGGCAAAGAGAGAGGTAGAGAAGGCTAAGGATAAGGCATATGAAGAGTTGTATGAAAGGTTGGACACTAAGGAGAGAGAAAAGGACCTGTACTGATTGGCTAGACAGAGGGACCAAGCTAGGAAAGATGTGCAACAGGTAAAGGTGATAAAGGATAATGAGGGAAACATAATAACAAGCGAGGAGAGTGTGTTGAGGAGATGGAAAGAGTACTTTGAGGGGTTGATGAATGAAGAGAATGAGAGGGAGAGAAGGTTGGATGATGTAGGGATAGTGAATCATGAAGTACAATGGATTAGCAAGGAGGAAGTAAGGATAGCTATGAATAGAATGAAGAATGGAAAGGCTGTTGGCCCAGATGACATACCTGTGGAAGCATGGAGGTGTTTAGGTGAAATGGCAGTGGAGTTTTTAACCAGATTGTTTAATGAAATCTTAGAAAGTGAGAGGATGACTGAGGAATGGAGAAAAAGTGTTTTGGTACCGATTTTTAAGAATAAGGGTGATGTGCAGAGCTGTAGTAACTACAGATGGATTAAATTGATAAGTCACAGCATGAAGGTATGGGAAAGAGTAGTGGAAGCTAGGTTAAGAAGGGACGTGATGATTAGTGATCAGCAGTATGGTTTCATGCCAGGAAAGAGCACTACAGATGCGATATTTGCTCTGAGAGTGTTGATGGAGAAGTACAGAGAATGTCAGAAGGAGTTGCATTATGTTTTTGTAGACGTAGAGAAAGCATATGACAGGGTGCCTAGAGAGGAGTTGTGGTATTGTATAAGAAAGGAGTGTCAGAGAAGTATGTAAGAGTGGTACAGGATATGTATGAGGGTAGTGTGATAGCTGTGAGGTCTGTGGTGGGAGTGACAGATGCATTTAAGGTAGAGGTGGGGTTACATCAAGGATCAGCTCTGAGCCCTTTCTTATTTGCAATGGTGATGGACAGGTTGACAGACGAGATCAGACAGGAGTCCCCATGGACTATGATGTTTGCAGATGACATTGTGATCTGTAGTGAGAGTAGGAAACAGGTGGAGGAGACCCGGAAGAGATGAAGATATGCTCTAGAGAGAAGAGGAATGAAGATCAGTAGGACTAAGACAGAATATATGTCTGTGAATGAGAGGGAGGATAGAGGAATGGTGAGGATGCAAGGAGTAGAGGTGGCGAAGGTGGGTGAGTTTAAATACTTGGGGTCAATAGTTCAGAGTAATGGTAAGTGTGGAAGAGAGGTGAAGAAGAGAGTACAGGCAGGATGGAGTGGGTGGAGAAGAGTGTCAGGCGTGATTTGTGACAGACGAGTACCTGTAAGAGTGAAAGGGAAGGTCTACAAGAGGGTAGTGAGACCAGCTATGTTATATGTGTTGGAGACAGTGGCATTGACAAAAAGGCAGCAGTTTGAGCTGGATGTGGCAGAGTTAAAGATGTTAAGATTTGCACTGGGTGTGATGAGGTTGGACAGGATTAAGAATAAGCATATTAGAGGGACAGCCCAGGTTGGAAGGTTTGGAGACAAAGCCAGAGAGGCAAGATTACATTGCTTTGGACATGTGCTGAGGAGGAATGCTGAGTATATTGGGAAAAAGATGCTAAGGATGAAGCTACCAGGTAACAGGAAAAGAGGAAGGCCTAAGATAAGGTTTACGGATTTGGTAAGACAGGACATGCAGGTGGTTGGTGTGTCAGAGCAAGATGCAGACGACAGAAAGAAATGGAAACAGGTGATCCACTGTGGCGACCCCTAACGAGAACAGCCGAAAGAAGATAATGATGACTGTGTGTATACTTATTATCCTTTCCTATATAGATGCCCCTCACTTGTGTTAGTGGTGAGGATTGAGGCTCCTTGATTGCTGGGCCAGTGCATGGGCGTCACAGTCATTTTAGTAGGCGAGAGATTTTTTTTCCCTTGGATAAAAATCACTGATATGGCCGTTTGCTTATATGGCAGTTCAGTTTTTAAGGGTTGATGAAAAGGCATTCAATGGACAGCCTTTTCGATAACATAATATATACCTATCTCACTAGTCTCATATGCAAAGCCATGGAAAGAATTATCATGGAAATGATCAATAATGATATAGTAAACCTACAGACACTGGACCCAACACAATTTGGTTTCATCAAGGGCATATCATGTCTACTTAACCTGGTGGATTTCTTTGAGAAGGTCACCAAAGCAATGGATGAGGGCAAAATGGTTCACACTGCTTATCTTGACCTGGCCATGGCATTTGACACAATACCCCTCTCGGGTATTGTTGACAAACTGAAGCGATTAGGTACAAACCCTTATGTCACTAGGTGGATAACCAAATGGCTCACAGACAGGACCCAGGAGGTTAGAACTGGGGAGTCCACTTCTACAAAGAGGTCAATCACAAGTAGAGTCCCTCAGGGATCAGTCTTGGAACTACTGCTTTTTGGCATTTACGTCTTTGAAGTAAAGACTAATGTCAATGACTTCTGGCTGACTAAATTTGTAGATAATTGCAAATTAGGGGTTGTCACTGAATCCCGTACCAACAATAAATTTTCTCCAGATAGCACTGACACAGACAAACTACTGGTGTCAGAGGCATGGACTAAAACTAAATGCCAAGAAATGCATAATAGTATCCTTCGGGAAGTCATCCATCCCTCCCTGGTAACTATCATATTGACAACACACCCAGTAGTCCTGGACTTAGGGGCACACATAGAATGTAATCTAGCCTTTGACCATCATGTGTCTACAGTAGTGAGGAAATCATTCTATGTTCCATAACTTATAAACAAAGGTATGGCATCTAGGTCCAAGGAAGTCATTGTTCCTCTGTATTTGGCATTCATCAGACCTATCATTCAGTACAATGCCCTCTTTGGTATATACCTAAACAGGCATATCCTGCAATTGCAATATCCGCAGAGGTTCCTCACTAAAAGAATACAGGGCATAAATAACATGCCCTATACAGACTGCTTCATGGCCATATCCCTATGTTCTGTCTGCTACAGGATGCTGAGGAGAGAACTATGCCTGGCATACAGGAAATTGTCAAACCCCACTCTAATGGGTTTCCTGCATATCCGCAAAACAAACTGCACCAGAATTATTCATTCTAAAGATTTAACCTTGCCTGTGATATAAATAGGACCTGCTGGAGAGACAGGTACATATCCAAGAGACTTCCCCGTCTGTGGAACAGGGTCCCCATCCATGTGAACCAGAGTTCCTCCCTAACCCAATTCAAGTGTAACTTGGATATTTGGATAGGAACCAGGAAATTCATCCCTGGTTTGTCACCTATGTCTCTAATGGGCACAGGCAGCCTATTAATGGTTCATCTCCCAGAGACCCCTTCTTGTAAATGTTTCATCTCCCAAGCCCCTGATTACACTTATCAAGGGTACCAGAACTTGTAAGAGATTTGAGATACTTGTGGCTAGGCTTAAAAAGGCCCTTGTGGATGTTAGCCTAGTAAACACCTATGAACCTATAAACCTATTCTTAACAAATGTTAAGTACCCCCTGCTTAAGTTGCTAAGGCAGTAAAATCTGCCAGTACTGACCAGCAAATAACAGCGGCAGAATAAAAGATTTGTTGCTGCCTTTTATCCATACCAATAATGTTTCCTTGACTTCCTGTTTTAAACTTAAAGAGCTGCTAGAATAACAGGATGTGTGTTCACCTGCATTTCTTGAAGGATACAAAGTCTGAAACTTAAGTCATTATTTGATGAATTCAGTCCTCAGAAATTTGTCTGAAAATCCTGGATTTTATGGGGAACAGACTAAACATATGAGGCAAAAATCTGGACAGCTGAGAGGCATGGAAGGTAAGTGTAAAGGAAAGGGACTGTGTTACACTACATTTCTGACATCACTCACTAGCTGATTTACAGCTTTGAAAGTTGGCAAAACACTTAAGAGTTTTTTTGTTTTTTGTTTTTTACTGTAACTAGTAGTACATGGAGCAGATACATCTCCATGCACTAGAACGAATTATGATCAAGTTGTCAATCCTAACTTATTATTATGTGCTCTCAACATGGATGCCTAAATGCATCTCTCAAGATTTGCTCTCAAGATGTATTTCTTGACATCCGTGTCTCAAACACATAAGTCAGTTAGGATCGACGACCTGCTAGTAATCTTCTATATTAGTGATTACCTTTAGCTAACTGGTGGACCTCCACAAATATTAACTAGATGGTGCCCTCAACTGTACTACAGCTAAGTGAATGAATCAGATCACAGGATTCACTAGTTTATTTTATCAATTTATTTATGATTTCATTACAATTCTGTTCTTCGGGTTTGTGGCTCATTTTCAATCAAGATTTGTGAAGGCAAGCTCCAGCAATTGTTACAAAGTTCTAAGTTGTTTCAGTACTGTGGTAATAGTGTAAGTTATAGATTCACAAGGTGTTTTCCTTCTTACAAGTGGCAGTAGCAAACATTGCAGGTAATACAATGTATTTTAAATGTTACAAATATTAATAATTATAATTAATAAATTATAATAAGCCTGCAGCTTCACAACGTGTTTTCATTCTTACAGTGATAGTACTCATAACTCCCAACTATTCCTGATTCCACAGAATGCCTCTGATTTTGCCTCATACTTTTGGTCTGTGCTTTTCGGAAATTTGTTGAAGATTATAGTCACTAAATAATGACAGACATTTGAGTTTCAGAATCCTTTATAAGATGCATTTTAAATCTTTCCCTGATTTTCAGACTTTTTTGGCTTTGATTGGTATTTCTGAGCTAAGAAGTTATGAGGTAAGGTATTACTATGCAATGCAGATGACACAGTGTATTTTTAATCCAAAAAGTATCATAGATTGTAGATGTATAAGAAATATTCATTCTAATGCATAAGGAAAATGAAGAGAATATCATATTATGTTAAATATAATTTATATTTGTGCCATGTATACATGGGGTTTGCCACATGCTTTGTTATAATATTACCTTACTGCATGGTAAGCCTGTAGTAGAGATTTGGCTATTTACAAAACAATATGTAAATATTTATAGTGGCATATAATGCATCAAAAGCCTTGTGTTTGCAATATTCTATATTTACAGAGTGCTAAGAAGTGGTAAAAGAAATATGAATTACAACAGTGGGGTAACTGTTGGTTTTGAGTCTGAATTAGTATGTACAAGTTCCTAAACTAATATAATAATATTTCAGCTTATTTCTAAATGTTGTATAGCTGGTAAAGCTTATTATGCAGTGTGAAAATTTGTTTCGGATCCTGCTAGTGTCGTTTCTGAAAACAAGTCCCCAAAAACAGTTGTTGGTTCAACACTGGGAGATAGGTTGCAGGACAGTAGGTAGTTTGGGACAGGTTTTATGATAAGCTGATAGGTGTTTTTATGCATGAATCTGTAGGGTTGAAGAAGCAGGAAATGATTTTTTAAGGATGTCCAGGAGAAATTATTTAGCAAGAAAGAAAGGTGAGTCCTGTGAGAGGAACCCAGAAGAAATTCTGTAGCTTTGTGATAGGCTTGCTCAAGTTTTTTTCAAGTAGAGATGTTTTCAGATGCCCATGTAGGTGATGCTACTCCTTTTTTTCTGCTCAGAGCTACAGTCCGCAGTCTAGAGGCCCTAATCTCATACTACAAACTGTCCATTGAAGTACATTTGATGTTGGGTGTGACAACTAGTAGAGCATAACCAAAAGCTATTTGCAGCTATCACAATGGTGCCATACTGGGCTGCCCTCATGTCCTTTCCACGTCTTCCATGGAAACATGCAGGGGCCCTGGTCCCTGTGTAGTAATCCAAACAAGTGTTCCATCTATATTAAAGAGGAAGATCTGGGCTCTGAGATACAAATGATGGCAGATGTCTGCTGGGAAGATCAAAAAAAGCACTTCTATCATGATAAGATTGCATTATTGAAAGATTACTCACATACTTCTTTCTCTATTCCCATCAGCATAATGGGTTCAGTTTGTTTGCTATGCTAGTGAATTTTATTATATTTTCTTGTCTTTCCTCTGATTTATCAGCCTGTTGTCCTGTAAACATATTCATATTTGTGAACTGGCATTTTTGGCAACATGTTGCATTCAGGATAGTACTATACTTTGCACAGCATGAAAAACAATAATGTGCCTGGCTAGAGGCAGGTTTCATGTTTATTTTATTTGGTTTATTTTGTATTTGTTTACTGGGAAAGACCAATTGGGCATGAATCCCCATTTTCAGCTGAGGCCCAGGAAGAAGTGCTCCAACATACATAGTTCAATTAATGAACTACATAATATTATCATGAAGTGCAGTAACAAATAGTAGAATTGACATGCAGGATAAAAAAAAGGCAATCAGAAAATCATACAATGAATATTAAACACCAATCATAGGATACTGAATACATAGTAAGGTACAATCAGTAGTGATAACCAATGGTAAAGATGTTAAGCATTTTAAATATGGGCAAAAGGCTAAGAGAAAGGAAAGAGATTTTGCAGTTGGGGAGATGAGGAAATGGAGTTAAAGTAGGGAGCGATTGGAGAAGTTAACTGATACTTTGGCTAATAAGAGAAGGGAAGAAAGGAAAGGGAAAAGAAGAGCAAAGGAAAGAGAAGGAAGAAGGAAGACGAGAAAGAAAGGAAGAGAAGGAAGGATTAACGGGTGGTGTCAGCCTGGTGTAAGACATGTACAGAGCCTGGAGTTAAGGAGAATTCTCTTTTAGAGATTGTTTGAACATGTGACTACATGGCATTGCTCTAATATCTGCAGGAATACTGTTCCAGGCCTTGGCTACTAAGTAGGAATATAAGTGGTGACCAATAGATTTTTTTTGGTGTATGGATTTCAAGGAGGTATTTCTTAGATGAGCAAAGAGGGCAATTAGGGAGGCAATGGTTAAGAATGGTGCTGGTTGCTGGGCAGGATGAGGATTTCTATACCATTTTATGAGCAAGGAGGAGTTGGGTGAACATGAGGTAGTGAGGTAACTCAAACCAGTTTAAATATCTGAGGGTAGAACAGTTGTGGGAGTTCTATGACTGACTGGCTGCAAATCTAGCTACTTTTTATAGCAAAGCTCAAGTTTTGATCTTAGGGAGACTGAATGTTGGTGAAAATACATGAAGCATATAGTAGTGAAGGAAGGAGGTATTTCTTGGTTAGAGTAACTCTTGAAGAACTGGTAAGGAATCTTTGATCTATAGAGCATGCCCAGTTTTTGGTGTATTGTTTTTATGCACTTTTGAATATGAAGTTCAAATTTCAGTTAATCATCTATTATGACACCAAGTAACTTTGTGTGAGGTACAGCTTTAGTTTCAATATTGTTAAGAGAGACTATTTTGAAGGTGTTTTTTATATGTGCTTGGGATTTAGGGAGAAATAAGAGCAGTTTTGTTTTATCTGGATTTAGGAAAAGCTGATTGTCACTGAGTCAGTTTTCAATAGAGATAAAAGCTTTCTGAATGATAAACTGTAACTGGAAAGGACTATTAGATGAGCAAATGACAGTGGATTCATCTGCATATTGTATATATGTAGCTCATTGGGCAGATGTATGAATGTCATTTATAAATATGTTAAAAAAGAGAGGGCCAAGTATGGAGCTTCGTGAGACACCTGTATTAACTGGGAGAAAAGATGAGTCAGTAGTGATCTATTTAACTGACTGTAGCCAGTTTGATAGCTAGAAAACCAAGTGACTGTTGTACTGGAAAAGCCTAAAACAAACATTTTTACAGTAGTTTGGTATGTGAGACTGTATTAAAAGCTTTAGAGAGGTCTAAAAAGAGGGAAGAAACTAAATTGTTGTCTCTGGCTTTAATGATGTAGCCCAAAATGGCAAAACGGCAGCTGTGCTATGATCTGGGTGAAAGCCATGTTGAGTAGAGGTTAATAGATTTTCTTAGAGTAAGTATTATAAAAGTTGTTTATCAATATATTTTTTCTAAGTTCTTGGAAAGAGGAGACAAGATTGTAAATGTTCTGGTTTGTTATTTCAGTGGAGTTTGTCCCTTTATGAAGAAGAATTATGTAATTTTTTTCCAGAGAGATGGAACATGAGTCTCATGAATTGATTGGTTGATCAAGATATAGAGATTTGGGTAGGCAATAGAGGGGGATGCAGTCTTTAGATAGTCATATGGGAGATTGTCTACAGAGGGTGAGCAGGCCTTAAGTTTGTGTAATAAAATTTTTATATAGGAAGTCGAGACAGATTTTTTAAGTTGAAAATGGTATTGTTTGAGCATTGAAGTTTGTCAAGAGTGGCAGGATTCTGTAAGGATTTTTGGGTGAGGGTGGCTATTTAGTCTATAAAGTGAGAGTTAAATTTAGAAGCAGTTTCTAAGGGTGAAATGGCTGGACAAGGGTTATAGGTACTAGGAGTTCAAGGGTGTAATATTTTCTGATAGTGGACCAAAATTGTGGGGGGTTGTGTTTTTGATTATCCTGTAGGTTGAAGTAATAATATTTCTTACCAGCAGTAACTTGTTTTTTGCCATGTTTCAACGTCGTTTGTAGGTCTATAGGTAAGCTTGAGATTTGTATGTATGCCAGTTTCTCCAAGCTTTGTCTCTCTTATACATTAATTGTCTACTAGAAAGGGATAGCCAGGGTGAATGGATGAATTTAACTCTCTTTTTTCCTATAGGAGCAAGGCTATTGAGAATGTCAAGAAATATTGTATTAAATTTTAGAAAAGCATTATCCAGTGGTAGGGAGTAGAGGATGGACCAATATGGACCAATTAATGTTATTAAGGATGTCATTAAAGATCTTGGAATTGAAATGTGAGAGGTTACAGCTGTCTTTATAAATGTGCTGTTTGATATGGTGAGTTGCTAGTTTCTGAACATAGGTGGATGATGATCACTAAAGGAGTCTTGAAGGGTTTTTGGAGAGTCATAAAGGTTTGGATTTGACACTTGGATCCAATCCAGAGTAGTCCCAGTCCTATTAGCCTTGTTGAAGTGAGTATGGGAAGTTATGAGTTATTTGAAACCATATAGATTGATAATATTGGAATGGTAGTCTGAAGTGAAGGTTTGCCAGTTAATATTGACATCACCAAGAACTATTATTTCATGACAAATGGAACTAAATACCCATTGTAGGATTTCTTCCAGAATAGGGATGTCATTTCCTGGGGGAAAATATAGGGCAATTGTACATAGTACTTTATGCTCACTTAATTTACAGTGAGAGACAAGGATCTCGGTAGATAAGAATTTAGGTAGAGAAATAGAAGAAGGACAGGCAGAGATATGGTTAGAAAACTTGATTGCTACACCACCACCTTTTTTATTTAATCTGTCAGAGCAGATGATAGTATAGCCAGGGAGGAGAATTTCCAAGTCTTTTCTATGTAGTTTGAGCCACGTTTCTGTAAGAATAATAATGTCTGGGAGTAATGAGTGATCCAGGAATGAAATGGACTTTGTTTATTATACTTTGAATATTCATGGATATGTTTTTCAAATTTTTAGTAGATGGTAGAGTAGAAGAGGGAACGGGTGGAGAAGAGAAGCAATCAGGACCCGGGTATGGGTGGATATCACTGTACAATCTGACCCTTTTACAGTATGCATACACTAGCGAGGGTTTAGGTATGTTAGTATTAAATTTAAATTTTACTTTTATGGTCTGGGAGAAGGGTTTAAAAATGTTATATCTGAAAAACGAGATAGGGAGGTAAGCCAAATAAGCTAGAAGCAATAGTGCTAGTGAACAGCTGACATAGGCAGTGTGAGTAAGGGTGGGGGATTGAGAAATAGGTGTGATAGGAATCATATAGCATGTGAAATATGACAGTAATAGGAGTAGAATTGTGGATAGAAGAATAGAAGCATGTATGGTGTGTATTAGAAACAAGCGTCTTGAAGACAATGAATGAGAATAGATGGTATATGTATATATAATTACATTATAGAAGGAAATAAAAAGAATAAAAAAAATTTAAAATAAGAAGAAGAATTAAAAGGAATTAGGCAGTAATTTGAAAAGGTATGTAAAATACGGGATGTTAATAATGTGGAGCAGAGAGAAGGTTGAAAGGAGAAGTAAGAGGACAGCTGTAGAGATATAACATATATAAAGGAGAAAAAATTATATTCTAAAGAGAAGGAGTGTAATAGGAGGCAATAGTGGGTGTAAACAATGAGATGGTGGCTGAGGAGTGCTGTGGAAGAGAGGTAGCAGAATGAAAGGTTGCTTAGATAGAAAGAGGAGGAGTTATACACAGGAAGAAGAGGGTCTTGTGTAAGTATAAAACTAGGGATAGTGGGGATGGGTGGAATTTGGGGGTAGGGTAGGGGAGTGGAGTGAGCCCGAGTTAAGCCAGGGTGAAAGGAGCAGGCTGTACCAGCTGAAATGGCAAAAAAGTATGGAAGGGGAGAAAATATCTGTCTGTAGACTTAGAGGTGAAAAAGGTAAGAAGTCTTATGGGGTAGAAAGAGTAAAAATGTAATATCACTAGAAAAGCTGTTAGGAGAAAGAGCAAGGTAACAAATAATTGCAGAAGGTGCAATGTTATGAAGTCTTAGTAATTATAAGGGGCTTAGCAGAAAGAGTTTCAAAGCAGGGGGTTAACCAGGTGCAGGGGTAGTTAGTAGAAAAGCCTTCCTAAAGAGATACTAAGTACTGCAGTTTTATTTTGTTATGAAACAGTAAGGGGAAAGGTAACTATTTACAAGTTACAGACAGTGAATGTCTAGCAACAGAACATTAACTTACAATTAGTATTTCTTAGTGTTCAGCGTTGAAAGACATTAGTTTGAAAAAGATGTTACTTTGAAAAAGAAAATAATGATACTGGGATTTAGTCAGGATAGAGGCAATAGTTATAATCAGTGGGAACAGTCAGTTTAATCCGGAGCAATATATGGGCATAGCCATTTTTTGGATAAGTGAATTTTTAGCATTAATTTTTACTGTGTTGTGGTTGTGGTGGATGTTATTTTGGGAGGTAGGGCATGCATTCCAAATTTTAGCTATACAGTTGGAGAATAGGGATTCACCAGCCAGATTGTTAGCAGTAGTATTTTTATCAGGGTTTTGTTACTGGATCTTAGTGTTCTGGTACTGGATTATGGCTGTAGTAGGTTTTTCAGGGCAGGTGTATTTTCTTTATGATGGAATATTTTCTGGGCTATGGATAGTTGGTTATATAGTAGGAGTTGAGGAAGCTCTAACTAGTTGAGATTCTTGAGTGTTGTACAGTGATGTGACCTAAAGTTTGAGTTGGTGGCAAATCTTGCAACTTTGTTATAGCATGCCTCTAGTTTTGCTAGGTCTGATTTTTTTAGGTTGGTAAATATGTGTGATGTGTAGAGCAGGACTGAGGTCAAATGGGCTTGCACTATAGTGGCCTTTGTGTTTTCTGTGAAGTAGAGTTTGTTCCTAGTGTACCTAGTTTTTTGTGCACTTTTTATGGTTTGAGATATGTATATGTCAAATCTAATGCTATTATCTAGTTCAACCCCCAAATGTTTAGTGTGAACAGTGGGTGTGATGATGGTGTTGTTTGTTGTTTGTTGATATAATATTAAAAGGACAGTGCAGTAGTTTTATTAGTGTGGAACAGCATAAGTTTGATTTTATTGGGGTTCAGGATTAGGTGGGAATTTGTTAGCCACGTTTTGACTGCAAGAAAGGACTTGTGTCAGTGATTGTAGTTCTTGTATGATAGGGCAGCACATATTATTATGGAGTCATCTGCATACTAAATAACAGAGGCATGTGGGGCTGAGGTCTGGAGGTTGTTTTTTTGAATAATGAGAAAAGTAGGGGACCTAGTATGGAGCCTTGGAGAACAACTAAACCCCAGTTATACCTGTATATTCATTACATATTTATCAATTAGCTTAACAAGCAACATGAGCTTAACAATATGAAAATACCAAAGTATTTTATGTATCTATTATGCTTATAGGTGAAGTAACAGTGTTTGTCTGCTACACTCAAGGAGCACTCAAAATGCTCAAATTCCAGAATATTGCCACAGCATTAGGACTAACACAGTATCTGTAATGGATTAAGCCTTCAAATTAGAGAAAGTAACACTAGCCATCATATAACTGCATGAGCTACATCAAAAGAGGAGTACTAGATGAATGCAAAGAGGTAGAAGTGGTTACAAGTAAAAAGCTGTGTTACTAGAAATGCAAAAGTGTTACTCAGTTGTCAGAACATGAGAACATCATAATGCAGCTGCAGTACAGAAACAAATGAAAAAAAACTGCACAAATAGAGTAGAGAAATAGCAGAGACTTTAAAACTTAAAAACGTATGCATAGAAACACTGGAAGATGGTCACGGAAGGGAAGCAATTATATTATTGCATGTTCAAAATGGTGGCAAGAAGGAAGGAGAGTAGGAGACAGGAAGTTAAGGTTACCACCTGTCCCACTTTGCGAGGGACAGTCTCTATTTGAGCAGTTGTGTCCTGACAAAAAATATTAAAAATGGCAAATGTCCTGAGATTGTAGGACATAATTATTTCCTATATTTTATGTAATAGTTGCATAAAACAGTTATTCTGTATCTAAAATACCTAAATGTTATAAGAAACAGAATAAGCAACTAAAATGCTACAAGAATAAGCTTTTATTTAGGCAAAAAAGTTAAGTTCTATAATTTATACTGACCGTGGGTATGTGTCAGCCTGTAAAACCTGATGTTTGTACTGAAAATGTCCCACTTTGGCCATTTGAAAAGGTGGCAACCCTACAGGAAGTGAGGAGTGAGGAATGCTGGGAAAAGTGTTCAGGACAGGAAGTACACAGGGGTAACTGCACAGACCAGCTGAAATGGAAGGGAAGAAAAAAGAAAGAAAGCCTATCTGTAGACTTAGAGGTGAGCAAGGTAAGAAGTTTTATGTGGCAGAAAGACTAAAAATGTAATATTGCTAGAAATGCTGTTAAGAGACAGAGCAAAGCAACAAATAATAGCATAAGGTACAATTTTACAGAGTCATAGTAATTGTATGGGGGTTAGCAGAAAGAGTTTCAAAGCAGGAGGTTAACCAGGTACAGGTGTAGTTAGTAGAAAATCCTGCCCACTGCTTTTACCTTCCATCTTTCCACTCCCGCTGTTGTCCCTCACCATGTTTTACCAATCTCCCTTGTGGCATTTTGAACAGCCAACTGTCTTATCCATCCCATACCTTCTTTCTCCCACATTCATTCATGTTTTTTATTCATTTTGCTCCCTACTTCTCTGTTTCTGCCTCCTGACAGTACGTTTCCTAGTTTCTAGATCCCCAATTTTCCATTTCCACCTCATTCCTTCCCTTTCAATACTTTTATTTGCTATATTTCCAATTCCAGACATGTTTTCCATTTCATGCCACCATCTTCTCTAACCTTTCTTCTTAGTCTTTTCACCCTTGCCCCCATGCTATCTGATTTTGTTTTTGCTTCATTTATGTAGGGTAACACATTCTCCTTGCCTGACCAGCCCATCCAACTGTTCCTAGCTACTCAGTTTGCCCTTCCTTCTTTATCAGATACCACTCCATTGGTGTGCCTTTGGTGGAAAATTTCTCCTTGTCTGAGCCTATCCCTGCTTCTCAGTCATTACAAGCCCCCCCCCCCCCCATCTTCTGTCACTGTGGATTCATCTGAATTATACTCTTCTCTTACTAGTTATCCTTTATAGCACACATTTCCTGGTTCCCCCTTTATCCATCCTAGACATCTACATTGTCATTTTCAGCATTCCTCCCATTTTCTGTTACTGTGTGGTGATTCCCTTATGAAGCTAACGTGGCTTGCTTGTCTCCATCTCTGTGTCTGCCCCTATATTATTTGTCCTTCTGCTATATGTGTTCCTGGTATCTCTGTCTGTGCCACATTTGTTCATTTCAACTTAAAGAATCTATTTTCTGTGCAGATCAGCAGAGTAATCTGCCATGAACTGTATATTTCCCCTCCATATGTGGCTATCAACCTGCTTCCTTCTGAGGTCACTAGGATACATTCTTTTGTTTTATAGACTGTTGATGGCAAACCACATGACATGGAGATAGTTTTGCTATAGTTTACCCTTCATCCTATGGAGTCTGTCAACAACCAATTCTAGTTCTTTGGGTGCTCTGAACCATTGCAGAACAACTTTTCAGACATGTTCATCTAGGTCTGTGTTGTTTATATGTTCAGAGATGTTAGCTATGTAGAGATTCATTCTGTATGATATATTTTCTTGGTTACCTACTTGGGCTCTCAACTTCTGGAGCTCTCCTTCCACTAATCCCATTTCTCTAGGCAGCTCAACAGCTGCAGCTCAGTAACTCTTATTTTGTTTTGTGATTCTTTTGCATGTATCTGCAGATTTTCCAGCATATTTTGTTGCACTACAGTATTTTATTTCAAGAAGGCATCAGCCTCTTTTGGATGCATCTCCTTAAGGAGCATAACAACAACTACACAGAAAATTATGTTTATAAAGTAGCAGAAAGTATTCTGAGAACTAAACCAACATGAGAATACAGAAAGGAAGTTTTTAATATGGATGACTGCAGGCAGGGGAATATAAAATAATCAAGAGGGGGTGAGATTTACTAGAGAAAATTTGGAAAGAAATCAAGGTATTGGGAGCCAATAATTAGAGAGGGTAAGGTAATAGAGTGGGATGAGCCGAAACAGAAAGTTGCACTACAAGTCAGAGACTGCCTTCCCTACCAGAAACCGATAACAAGAGTACAGGTAACGAAAAAGGATAAGGATGAATTAAATGACACACCAGCCCCCTGGAAGAGCTTTTAGTTGAAACTAGAACAGAAGCTGCTGTTAAAAAATGAATAATTAGTAGGGCATATAAATATTGCATGATAACTATAATAATCAATCAGAGAAGGTTAGAAAAAAATGGAAGGAGAGATTGGAAATGCAATTTACAAAGGAGTAATGGGAGGACGTATGTATGGCTCCCAAGTATGCAAAAACATACACACATTTAGTATTTTTGTTTGGAGATGTTTGCATAGGTAAATAAATTCTGTCTAGAGAGCTTAGCCTCATCTGGCAAGGTAAAAAGTACATTAAACGCCTAACTACAGAAATGAAGTTCCAGCTTTCTCAAATAACTACGTCTAATTACCTTTAACAAATACTTAAATGAAGTCCCATCTTTGATGGGATACTAACAGACATTGTGAACCATAACATTATCAAAACCCTCAATAACCACTGTCCCCTACTGACCACCTTATCCTTTAAACCACTTATTATCTACCCATCCCCTGGTAATTACTGATAGGATTATCACACCCAAGAAAGAGCTTCCACAGGTGTAAGTCAACCAGAAGCCATTTCTGCAATGCAGTGTGGCATATACTTTGCTACTGCTACATTGGAAAATACTCTTACACAAATATAAAGTGCACATTTCCATTAATAAATATAATACAAACTTTATTTATTTGTTTGTTTGTATTTATTAACAAGGACATAGCACTGAGCCACGTGAACGTTTTTTCGACAGCTTAGGAGTGTTCTCTAGTAAAGTGACTTGCAGAGTCACACAGCAAGCAAATGGAGGCTGAGGACATCAAATCCTGGACTAAAAGATATAGCTCATTAACAGTTCATATGGTTAACTGAACAGTTACAACTCGAAATTAAGAAAAAATATCAAATACAGCCCCCCCCCCCCAAAAAAAAATCATTCATTGCAATCTAGTCCATGAGGTTTACCTCACCATGGGACATAAAATTTAGACCTATGATTAAAGGAGATAAAGCTAAATACTTTAAGAGAAATGAGAAATGCGGATAAATAATGAATATGAAATCTAGCAGGATAAAACAACACAATACTATACTCAAAGTTAGTAACAGAATAAGAATCAGATAAAAGCTCTCACTTTAATAGAACTGAATCATGTAAAGTTTGTTTAGCAACTCAGTAATTAAATAAGTACCTTCATACCTATTGCCACTAAGAGCTCAGCACTTCCTTTCTCCACTCAGACTACAATTCTACAAAAAATGGTTATCACCATTCCTGCCTCCATAGTCTCTTTAAGTTCCATTAAGAAAGAATACTCAGACATTTTCTTGACTCAGTTTCGCTGCATCTGCTGATCTTCACTCCTGTTGTCTCAGACTACCCACTCTGTGCACACTATCACTGACTGACCACCATAGTTTCTATCCTCACAAATTCTGCGATAGTTCCGTTTCCTAAATCCAAAATGTCTCAACTACAGAAAAATGGCGGCCTTCCTCCCTGTTTCTGTCCCTAACTAAAATACTATGCAGAATAGTATACATTCAATTGCTTTTATACATCTTTACATTCTGCATGCTTAAATGCAGCCTCACAATCTTACCAAAAGATAAAATGTTTTTTTCACAGCTATTCCCATTACTAAATCATTTAATTCCTGGCTATCTAACAAAGCAAAATGTAAGCTAGACACCACCCCATGCATGCTAATAAAACGGATTTAAAAATGCCAATGGCCTTGAAACCTGCAATTATCTACACAGACTGTTAGCCTTTTGCTGTAGCCATTCTCTTATGAATTCCTCTGTAGTGATCTGTGTCTAGCCGTTGAGCAATGAAAACTCCAAGCCTTCTAGACCTTGTATTTCTTTGCAAAACAAATGATCCCTCAAATACCTGCTGAAAAGAATCAAAACTTCTTTAACAGGCGAACAAGACAAACTAGTGTGATAGATTCATATCACAAGTATCGCTCACTTTTGGAACAAACTTGCATATGTCAAGAACTGCAGTTTCCTAGCCACCTTCAGGGTAAACCTACATGATTTGGATGACATTCTCAAATTCTCCCTTGGTCTGTCTTGTATTGCCCTCCTCAGGGCTAGAGAGAACTTTTGAATATGGT
>NC_056725.1:778350179-778412679 GCF_019279795.1 Protopterus annectens | reverse complement strand
ACATACCTGAAACCTGCAACTTGGAATTTCAGTCATAGATATAAGAAGAAATCAGAGGATTGCATGTTTATTTATCAGACAGGCTATTAGTGTTGTTGTGATATATCCAAGACTAACGACGTTTCTTTCTCGTGGGGAGTTTCTTCATATCCCAGCTACTTGGCATGACTGGAGTGCACCTGTAACAATCTGTTCTTAATAAAGATGAATTACAATTTTATCCAGCAGTTGCAGATCTAAAAGGTTGTTATTACCTGCCACTGAAAATGCTTTGTTGTAAGATAAAGGTAGACATGCTGTCTTCATCTGACCCACCATCATATTCTTCATATTTCATAATTCGGCACCCACCACGATTCTTACCGTTTCTCTGTAGGAATCTAAATGGTGGAGGGAAAATCTCCATTCTGTGAATAACAGCTGGCTTAGCCTCGCCTCCTTATTCCATACCATGTGACTGTCTGAAACAGCTACTCGTCACTAAGTACAGTAAGAAAGGGTACTACTGTGGCAGGAGACATGGTTCCTGAGCTTATGTCCTCTATAGCCTCGGCTAGGCATTACTTTTCCTGCATTTTTCACTTCCATAATCAGTTTTACATTCTTGTTCACTTACATTTTTGACCACAAAATTATGAGGGTGTAACAATAGTACATCTTTTAATATATGCATATACTGTCTTTCTTCAAATAGTGACTGAATTATTACGCTGCTGTAATTATTGTCACCATCATCATTATTTTCTAAGGTCACTATGTCACTGTACTATTATTAGATACTTATCAATCTTCTTTGTATATTCCCCTGGATTGACTTTGAAGTCAGTCAAAAATTATAAGAACTCTACCCCAGTAAACAAATTCAGTAATGAAAGAAAGAAAGAATACTTCTAAAAATGAAACTCATGCAATGAGGTTTTTAAACACAAATTAAAATGAATCTATTATTTTGAATTTTGGAATAAAACTCTTCAACAGCAAAGAACTTTAAGGTGCAAAAAAGTATTTAGCCGAACTATTCTTTTCTGTTATAGCACATGCTGTCATGCCTTGCAAGAGCTGTTTTTCTCTGTTTTCATTTTGTCTGTCAGATGCACAGAAAAAAAGAAAAATAAATAAAAAACTGTACCAATCTAATTCTTGTCTGAAAATAATCACCAGCTTTCTACAATTTTCAAATATGTTTTCCCACAGCAACCTTCATTCCTGTTTATCCATTTGTTCCATCTTCAATTCCGTCCACGCAAAGACACCATGGACAGGAAGTAAGAGTCGGGGATTGGAGCCATTATTCTGCAGATATTAGGAGATTTGTTTGTTGTCTGTCACACTGTACTAGTTTGGGAATACATTTCTCCATACCCACAGTACTTAGATGAAATGCTGTACACTCCATGGCAGGGCCGCACTTTCCAAAGTCTGCGCTGGAGAAGAAGCACTTCTGTGCCCTACTTCAGATGAGGCTGTTACAAAAATAACTCTTCTTCACATGTTAGTACTAGGCTAACTGCTCTTGTAGGCTATTTTGCCAATTACCCCATGTGACAATCAAAGTCTCAACCTTGTGTCTGTAAGGTAAACACCTTAACCATTATGCCAATCTCCCACCTCATAAGATGGTGCACTTATACCTTGTGCCACAGAGACAGCTCTCATATTGTTGTTTACTACCTTTCCCATAATAAATAAGCAGATATCAGAAATTCACTTCCATTCCACCCTGAAAGGTCCATCCACCTCCCAGGTCAGTAGTTAAACCTAGGTCTTCTGAGTCCTAGTCAGAACCAAAGCTTCTACTTCATAGATCCAAACTGTTTTTTTTCCTACTATTACCACTATAAGATTGTCTCATGTATATAACATTCTTTCAAAAAAAAATTATACACATACACACAAACATATATGTCCTCAAAGAGATCCTAGTAAAGGGTATGATAAGGGATGATAAAAACATGGATTTTGTTGATTTACATTTTTAGCACTTCACCAGAAGCGTATCTATGATCTTGGCATGCATGTCATCATAGTTTTATCTATATCCTTAGCACATCATCGCAGGGGTTTAGCCAGGTATACTCTTTGTACAATAAAGAGTACAATCTTTTTTCTGAACATATTAGAAACACTGGAGCGTTACCAAGCCATATTATGTCTATAACCATCAAGATTAATGCCCCTTAAAGCATGCATATAGCTTGCTTACAGAGTGAATTGCAAACAATACCTCTAGTTTTTGACTGAGCAGTTAAAAATGTTACATACATTAAGTTTGGAGGGGAAACTGCTTGAGTGATATTACCTTTTTATAAATGCTAGGTAGACTTGGGGTAGCAATAAGCAGTACAAAATGAAATTCACTGGCTACACCCCTGCATCATCGAGGATATGAAAATTCCCATAAACCTGTATTATTTATACTACTCTGTAAAAACTTTAAAAATGAAAAAGAGAAGTGTAAAGTTCTCACATTGGACATGTAACCAGAGGTGTAACTGACATGACAAGAAGGAAGCATCTGGTACAGGTGCAAACCATTAGAGGACACAACAGTGATTGATAGGATATGACTGGGGCATCAGCATCCATCTAAGACGCCACAGATGATATTACAGCTTCATAAATACATCTGTTTAATAGACAAAGCAAAGGGCTTATGCTTACATTGTGTTTAGTAACCGTAGCAAGGTTGTGAGGAACAGGTATATCTCACAGAGGGCTGTGGAACAAACTTCCTCTCCACATAAAGCAAAATTCAACTTTGTTTATATTCAAGCATAACTTAGATCTAGCTCTATGGATAGAAATCATTTAATTTACCCCTGGACTGCCCCCTGCACTACTAATCAAGAGAGGTAATGTCTAAATGCTTTATCCCATGTATGGATCTCCTCAAATTATCTATGTTATGATCCCAGTTATTCTCACTAGAGGTAATATATAATTATCGACCATGGGATGGGTAAGGCCAATATATATAACCAATTCAGATAAGTTATTTTGAGCACAAAGAGTGAAATTGGCTAGGTTTAAAATGGCTTACAAGGGCAACTAACATAGTACTAACGTATAAACCATTGCTGAAGAATTACACTATATTATGAAGAAATTCTGATTTGCTCAGATTGTTACCTCCACTACCCATCATTTTGGTCATACCTTGGACTTCATGTTTTGGATACAATAGGCACATTGACTGTCTTCAGACCTGGCTACTGTGTAGTTCTCCCTTAGGATGCTTTGTTCCTTCAGCTGGTATACTGCAAGCATTGTATCCTTACCATTTAAAGAACTTTACAGTCACTCTTTAGGCTCCAAATTAGACAAAGTAATTACAGAACACACACACTGCTTCGCAGCCTTTTAAAATCACTATATTTAACTTACATCAAAATTTACTAGAGCATCAGCTAACCTATCCCCATCGAATGTTAGATTTTGGATAGCCAAGGTACTATTTTATTTCAGTGTCAGTTAAATAGGGTGGTTTTAAAAGGCTAAGCAACAGTGTATGCATTCTATAATTACAGCCATGCTATCATGGACACACTCTGTCCTGCTCTATATTGGTCCCACACAGATATCAATGCAGAGAGGGATGAAGTTATGTCTAAAACTGATCTCTAACTACATCTTTGGATTTTGTCACCCCTTTTCATGCGCATCCAATCCATCTTGGCTCTCATGATCCTTGGCTTGACCACAAGCTTTGTTTCCTTTCTAGAAATAGTTGTAGGATGAAGCACTATTGCGACCATTCCCAGCCCCTGGAAGACAAGCTTAGACTGTGCAAGCACTATGCTTTGTAGTTCTTTAGTAATCTACTCGTGGCTACAGAGCACATGGAGTTCCTCGATCTGACAGCAGTTTTGGGCACAGTGCATGATAGGACTTTTTTGATAACTTAATTAGTTACTCAGCATTGTAGGAACTCTCCAGAAGTGGTTTGCCAGCTACCTTTCTAGCCATTTGCAAATGGTTTCTCTTGCGTTTTATTTATTTGTTTATTTTGTTTAAGGGAACAATCTCACTGTGCTACAGTTCTTTGTCATTACAGGCTTCAGGAGAAAAGCTCCACAACATACAGACATGACATAGATATGCAGATTTACAACAAAGTTTATATAGATCATAAATTATTTAAGAGGGTTACGGTAACTTAATAAAAATTACATAAACAGTAGCTTACACATCCTAGGAAGGAAAGGCTCTATAAGATACATAGAATGGAGCTGTGATGCAGGTAAGCAATTTTCAAAACAATTTTCACATATTCCAAATTGAAAACATATAGCTAAACAATAGAATGAAGTCATAACAGTTTTTTATAATACCTGTATTGGGATAAATATCCCTGAATGGAACACTAGAAGTTTATTATAAGATCTGTGGGGAGTAGAGGGATTAATGGGAGATGAGTAGAAGGAAAGCAGGTTATTATTGAAATAGATATAAGTAGTAAGTAGGAAGAAGGTTATGTAAAGATATTAGTGAATGCTTTTAGAAAATAAAAGATGAGCTGAAGGGAAACAGGATACTCTTAGTTTGATTAAAATGTCACTTATATATGTATCAGCTGAATTATAATTCTTTCAGATATTAATGAAAATGTTCCTTAAGTAATTTATTGATTAACACATGTGTAAAACTGTTTACTTGTAAGATATTTGTACATTACTCATGAATAGTTTAAGGTTTGGTTTTCTTTGTATTTCTTTTGGTATGGAGTGCCACATTTTTTCTATATATGCATGACAGACAGATTACCTAGTTTGATAGTTTGAGTTTATGATAAGGTTTATATTTTGCTTTTATGAACTGAGAGGCTTAGATGGGTTATATTTTTAAACTACGTTGTTCACACTAAGACAATTGTTTGGCTTGCAAATTTATGTGGACTATCCTTAATTGTAATGATGCAATATAATTGTTGCGTTCCAGCCAGCCTAATGTCTGTAAACCTATGCAATGAGATGTGTTGTTCGGAAGATCTGTGGCAAAGTTAGCAATTTTATTGTACTGTTTTTCCAGTATGATTATCCATATTTTTGAAATATTTATAAGTATGCATGGTGAGTATGGAAGGGGTGGGAGAAGAAGTGTGAGAGCAGTTTTGAGTAAGAATTTGTCTGTAAAGGTTATGTTTTGTATCTATATAGCATTCCTAGCTTTTGGTATACACAGTCACAAACCAAATAACTCCTGAAGGCAAATCCTGCAGGCAGAGACAACACCAAATGTAATAGAATGAACTTTAATTTAGCGCTTTCGTCAGGTATAAGACTTCTTCAGAATAAATCAGTCCAGTACATCACAGCTTAAATAGTACTCCTAGCCAATCATCTAAAAAAGATATAACATCATATCCTCCTTCCTCATTTAAAATAATCATTCCTAATCTTCTTCTTTCAGCTTTTCTCAGTTAGGGGTTGCCACAGCAGGTCACCTGTCTGCTCATGATTGGCAGTGGAATTTTACGGTGTCGAGTTGCCAGCCCAGCACCCAACCTTCCACAGAAGGCACACACACGCACTCATGCCTAGGGCCAATTTAGAGTGTCCAATCCACCTACAGCATGTCTTTGGGATGAAACCGGAGCACCTGGAGGAAACCCACACGACCACAGGGAGGACATGCAGACTCTGCACAGAAGGCACCCCAGCTGAGAATTGAACCAGAGAATCTCTTGCTGTGAGGCAGCAACGCTAACTGCTGCACCACCATGGCCACCCTAAAATAATCATTCCTAATAAACCAAATAAATACAAACACAATTATTTGGTAAAAAATGATAAAATTACATATGTTCATAGAATATGTATGTATGTAAATATATATATATGAACAAAAAATATTAACAGTTAAAAATATTATTAGGGAAGTATTTCTACACTATTCATAACATGAACATAGATTTCAGTCTCAGCATAGGACACATAGAAATTCTATCATTTAACCCTGGGTCTTGATAAGCATTTAATTTAATTATCCACATCATACCAATAAGCCAACTGAACTCTAGAGTATAACAAGTGAACAAACATATCCTGATTGCCAGTCACACACTACTCCTACATATACTGCTCCAAGTCACAGTGTACTTGGAATCCTGAGGTGTTACGGGACGTTTTTCAGTCTGCCCCTAAAAACATATACAGCTGATAGACCACCAGCAACTGTAGCAGCATGTACAGTCAGATAGAAAAGGATCTATGACACTCACATCTGCCACTCTTCCTACTCAGCCCAACAAACATTTATACACTACACTGTTACACAATCTTGACAATCTGTTAACAATGGCCAAACATACATAACTCTCTACTGTACAGATTTCCACAGAATGTCCAGGGTGTGGGACCATATTTATGGCCACTGCCTCATAAGATTTCTGGGATTCTGCTAAATCAGTGGGATATTATCAGGAGTGAAGTCACTAAATAATGATATACCATACCTCTGAAACTCTTACTGCAAGACATCTGGACAAAGCCTGACATACTTGGTGGGCACAGGACCAAAAATAGGGCCATATCTTAAATAATGGTATTATAAACTGAAAATGTTGCTGGTGTTACAGGGTTTGTTGTAACATAACTTTTCTGAAGGATATGAAGTCTGAAACACAAATGGATGTCATCATTTAGTGACTTCAATCCTCACATTATCCTACTGATTTGTCAAATGCATAAAATGTCTGTGGAACAGCCCAACCATAAGAGGCAAACCTCTGGACATTCTGTGGAAATCTGGACAGTTGAGAGGTATGTCATATACATATCACTGTCAGATATCAAATCATGCAGAAAATGCATGTCCAGACAGACCCTGTTATCTAACAATCTTCTAACTATATAACAGCAGTACTTACAATTTGTCCTTAATTCTGGAACTTTGTCTCCCATTTTGTTGGGCTTTCTCCACATTTCTTGTTCTAAGGGTATTTCCACCTAAGTTCTGTAAAGCTGTAGCTTTCACACCTCTATAACGTTTTCCTCACAGGCAAGGAAAAGAGGCAAGGGCCACATGAAGGACTTAATTATAGCACTGTGTTACTATGGCATTGGCTAATGGAAAGACAACACAGCTGTTCTGGATGCAGTTAGCAAGTGGGAGACACCAACTGATGCACAGGCCATCACCTGCTCATGAGCATTACCGACAAAAGCCAAGCTGTTGCCTATGCAAAACAGGTCTGAGCCTTTTCATGGAAAGGGTGCAAATATAGACAGAGATAACTCACAACTGCTCTGAGAAAGCACTACAACTGGTATGTCAAACAAGTAAGCATGTAATGGAATGCAGAAGGGGGGATGCGATAATGGGAAATAGGAAGTTAAACAATATGTCTCATCAAGACTTTCTGGACTGAAATCCTGCTGTTCAGCACCTATAGCCTTCCCATCTGGCTCTATCTGCAGTAACATAGATCACAGCTCTGGCCCCTGAGTCACCACAGGAAAGGTCAGCTCACATATGACTACTACTGGAGTATCTGCTGTACAATACTGACTGTGACACTGCCAGGCCAGCTACCTAGGATGTTGTAAATATTCATATGTCACTTGTGAATACTATTATGATACATATGCTTGTCTTACAAATCTAAGAGACTTATATAGGGTATGTGCATATTAAACAACTGACACAGAAGTGTGAGGTGAACTGCATGTTATATACTGAGCTCATACCCTTCAACTGTCCAGAGTTTTGCACACTGACCACATGTTTGCCCCATATTTGTAGTCATTTTCTCATAGAGCTGTATTATGTCTGGCAAATCACTGGCAAATCAGAACAATAGCATACATTTGAATGTCAGATGTCATATCCTCCAGAGTATTCCTGTGAATGCAAAACCTACTGTGCTATCAACTGTCTTAAGTATCTTACAGCAATATTTATAGTGTCACTATTTGTGGGCCATTGCCCCATTTATGTGTGCCTTTGTCCAGATGTCCTGCTTTAACAGGTTGAGAGGTATGACTGAGCTGCAAGAGTGTAAACACAGTGTGCCATACTAACATAGAACAGAAATGTATATCAAGTATTACCTGTGCACATGTATGTATTAATAGGTGTAGCTAGAAGCCTTAAACATACAAACACAAATTGCAAAACATCAGGTAAATAAGCTGTATATGTTTTACAAGCGTGTAATCTTAGTTTCAGTGCATCAAACAGACATAAATGTCTACAGCTACAGGTTATTGCATTGCCTTGAAACAGAAATGATTACTAGATTGATTATAATTACCAGGTTGAAATTGGAAAAGTGTTCAACTGTGTCATGACTTTGTGTCCAAGACTATAACAAACATCTATATGAGCACCTACATAGCTGTATGGACTCAGCAATACCTGACTTGTAAAACTCACCTCCCTCAAGGTAGAGTAATCCTCTTTGGTGGACATCAGCAATACACAAACCACCTAATAGGTTGAAATATTGGCTGTACAGAGCCAAGAAGGTGCAGGCACCAAACTGGAAGCAATTACACCGTTGTCTGAACAAGCATATAAGGTTTATTTATTTATCTATTTATCATTTTGTTGACCGGGAAAGTCTGACTAGGTTCCACAGAGCCTGTTTTCAGTGGAGGCCCAGGGAGAAATGCTCCAGATGCATGTCTTTGGAATGTGGGAGGAAACTGAAGTACCCAGAGGAAACCCACGTGAATACAGGGAGAACATGCAAACTCCACACAGAAGGCACCCCAGCCGAGAATCGAACTGGAGAACCTCTTGCTGTGAGGTGACAATGTTAACCACTGCACCACTGCGCTGCTCAAGGTTACAGGTGAATCACTGTAAGGCTAACTATGAGTACAAATTGGACACATCCACCAAGGCCAATCACTAGGCCTTCTTCACATATGTCTGCAATCTCAGAGGCAACAACCACATCCACCCTGTACTAGTGGTCAAAAACACCACATACACACACACATTAGCTATAGCCAACCCGCTGGAGGATATAATGTAATATCTTTTTTAGATGATTGGCTAGGAGTACTATTTAAGCTGTGATGTACTGTATTGATTTATTCTGAAGAAGTCTTATACCTGACGAAAGCGCTAATTTAAAGTTCATTCAATTACATTTGGTGTTGTCTCTGCCTGCAGTATTTGCCTTTGGGAGCTATTCCTAGCTTTTGGTGTGTTGTAGATATGGCATAATC
The DNA here is from genome assembly GCF_019279795.1 of Protopterus annectens. Classification (NCBI taxonomy): domain Eukaryota; kingdom Metazoa; phylum Chordata; order Ceratodontiformes; family Protopteridae; genus Protopterus; species Protopterus annectens. The sequence goes on along the minus strand of NC_056725.1, from coordinate 778,403,500 downwards.
CATATGTTGACCAAACCTTAGTTGTTGATCTATAATTGCACCCAGCAATTTTATGTAAGGCAGCTGATCATTGGTGGTATTGTTTACGAAAGATATGATGAAATTAATACAATTTTACTGTAGTTTCAGGTGTGAAGTACACAAATTTAATTTTTTTGTTATTTAGGAGCAGTATCTAGTGTTTTAACCATTTCTGAAGCATATTAAATTTGAGTTGTGCATTCACCTGTAGTTTTGTCAGATATGTAGCCAAACATATCAGAGTAGAGTCATTGGCATATTGTATGAGTGCAGTATTGGGAACTGTTTTATACATATTGTTGATAAATACATAAACATGTAAACAACCTAATACTGATCCCTGTGGTACATCTACTTAGATGTCCTGATAAAAGACTTGTGTACCTTGCCATTTTACACTTTAGGATTTATTACTAAGATTGCTTTTGAACCAGTTCAAGGTGTCATAGTGTCGATCTATGTTGGTTAGTCAATCTAGAAGTCTGTGAGAGACAGTATTTAACTGTTTGATAGTTCTAAGAAGAAGGAAAGTACATAACAGCCTTCATTTTTTGTGTTTGCTAATGACTGTGAGTAATACAGCTTCTGTACTATAACATGAAAAGTCATGCTATAACTGAGACAGCTTGCTTTTGATTAACTGGTTGAGAAGATGTCTCCGTGCTGTTAACTCCTCTTCTCCCTCCCTTTAGTGCTGCAGTGTGCAGCAACGTTCAAATGTTGGACCTATTCCATTCATCATTTTTCTACTACCTCTGGGTAACGTCATTGGGAAGAAGGTTGCCAAATCCTTGCTATGCTAATGATATGCATGTTTATATCACTGTTCTCCTTCACAGTGGCAACCTCAATGTGCTAGAAAGCCCCCAACTTACATGCATCAATTCAAACTGCTGTACCCCTGAGAAAAGGGAAAATTCTGATAAGCAGCAGCCTTGGACTTAATGTATGCACATTTGCATTTTCAGTCAATCAGTCTTGTTATTCTGGGAGTCACACTAATGATTTTCTGAATATCAAATGGTTACAGCTTCATTCACTCCAGATTATCTGATTTCTGTACAAACAGGCAAACTGGCAAGTACCAAATCTTTATTTTAGTCTGAGGTCCACTGAGTCCCACCCTCTAATAGTAGTTCATTTTTAGCTATAGAATTCCAATATTTTACTACTTTCAAGCCAATTGTACTGCATATAGCCTTGGGAAGTGTGATGGTTTGCAGTATATTCAGATTCTGGTTCTCTTTTACTATATACCTGTAAGTACAAAGTTCAGTATGCAGCATGCAAGTATTTAAACATCACCACAGTCTACACTTATCTAACTACAAGGCTAACTTCTGTTTCATTCGTAGGGAGACGGAATGGACTAGACATGGCACATGTGCTGCATGCAATGAAACTATGAACTCCCCAGCCAAATACTTTGGAATGGGCCTCAAGCTATGGAATAGCTACAATATCGATAGGTACTTTCCGATTTCAGTTTGTATATAGTAATATATTTAAATGGTTAAGTTTATTTTTTATTTATTGTAGTTTTTTTTTTACTAAACAGATCTTATTTACAATGGAAACCTGGGGGGAAAACTCCAATCATAAAAGAATAACTAACAAAATGTTCTTAAGTATAAAAACTATGTTCATTCATTCATTCATTCATTCATTCATTCATTCAGTAGCAGACATGTTTATCCTTCACATTCTGCACACTATTTATTATTACTTGATTATCATTATATTTAACATCACCACTTTCTCCATTGTTTCATAACAACTGCAAAATGCATCACATAACTTCTCTGCAGGATATATATACACTTCAATCTAACAGAATTTAAAGTGATGATCCTGAACTTCAAAAATGAGTACTGAGACCAGTATAAATATAACGTTGCTAATTTAGAAATTATTTAATGCATTTACATGAGTGCTCATACAAAAAGAGACAGCTCCCTTTTGAACTGTCCGCACTCAAAATGCTGAGTGCTGACACACTGAAAAAAAAAGATTGAAAATCCAGGAGAAGACCGAATCTTGAACATTGCTCTTCAACTTTAATCTTCCTTTTTGGAGAGGGTCAAGCTCTCCTGCACTCCCCAATGTATGGGCAAGCCCCCCCCACACCTCAAACTTTTATATATATATATATATATATCATGGCTCGACAGAGGAACTACTGGAATTTCTTGTTTATTTAGAACACACAAGTGAGTTTTTGAAATTTACACTTCATCATTAGACCACTCAAATGGATTTGTTGGATATCACCTTAGAATTGAATGAACTGGAAGGCATTAACACTATTGTATATTGTAATAATATTCTAAAGACTGTAAGAAAAATAACCTCTTATCCAGAGACAGTATGCATCCTCACCATGTTTATCAAAATAGTATGAAAGGCCAAATATTACGGCATTCAAGATTACATACAAGAAATCAAGATTATCAAAGAGCTATACATACATTACAACAACAGTTTATACAAAGAGGCTACAAAGACACAGACTTTCAAAAACAATTGAATGGTGTGAACAATCAGAGAGAGACCACAGACAAATCTTATTATTCTCTTGAGAAAAATAATAGTGAATTTCCGTTATCTGTTGATACACCTTCAGATAATTTTACCAGGATTACCCTTACATATTCAAGTGACATTCGATGTATTTGTGATATCATAAAACATAACTGGAATATTCTTTAGTGTGATACTGATGTACATAAAATAGTGGGTAAGAAACCTGCATTTTCCTTTAAGAACAACAAAAACCTTAAGCGGTTATTATGTAATGGGTCATACCAAAGTGACCCATACAAAGTGATAAGACTAGGTACTTATCCATGTGAGAATTACACCATCTGTAAATACATTCAGAGAAAACAAGTCTTCATACATCCACTGACTTGCAAAGAGTATAAACTGAAAGCTTATGCTGATTGTAAAACATGTAATCTCATATATGTTGCCTGTTGTCAATCCTGTTAGAGCTTTTATGTAGTGAAAACAAACAAGTTATTTAAGAAAAGGATTTCTAAGCACATTAATGACATCCATCTCAAGGATTTAAAGAGTCTGTCATACAAGTATATCTCACAGAATCCGCAACACACTCTCCTTTTTCAAGCTTTATATGTTGTTTTGGAGAATCATAGAGGTGGAGATATTGTGTTAGAAACAGCATTTGTGGAAATGCAGTGGATAGGTGATCTCCATGCGGATATGCCACCTGGACTGAACACTTGTTTGCCTCTTAAGCCCACCTTGAGCAGGCAGAGGCTAAAATAACTTGTACTGCTTTTTTACTTATATATTTTTTACTATTTCTTATTTTCTAGCATTTAATACAGGTATGGGTTTATTTATTCAAATATAAGACTTGTTTGTTTTATATGACACATTCAACATGCTACAAGCCGATTTAGGGCTATTTGATTATCTGATTGTCCGGTTTTGATAATACCTTCTACTTTTTTTTATGAACGAGAGGGTTTAACCCATTGAGAATGTGTGGCAATTGTACTGATCTGATTGGTTCTTATACTGAGTATTTGATTGTCCTGCTTTGGTCATATGCTCTATTTTTTGTGAATGAGAGGGGTTAACCCATTGAGGATGTGTGGTAGCTGTATTGATTAGATTGGTTATTTTTTTTTAACTACTGACATTTTTATCTTGTAATTGATCTTATGAAGGACATTGATATCATCCAAAACACTTATCCTTTATTATTTTGATTAAAATACATTTTGCAATTGCTTTGAAGTTTATGCTTTTACAGTTTGCTGGCAGCCTTGGTTCTTGCGTTAATTTGTTATATATATATATATATATATATATATATATATATATATATATATATATAAACTCTGAGACATCCATGCCTTGGAGAAAAGGGAATATTCCAGGAAATGGCCATTGTAGACTTGGTATATGTAAGCCCACATTTTGGCCAATAAATTTCCATGATTCAGAATTTGCTGTAGTGGGTGCTGACATTTCAAATGGTTACCAAAAGGGACAAGACATAAATAAGTATAAACAGCACTCTATTCCTAAAATAATAATGCAATGACAAATGAATGAGTAGAAATGCACATACAGTTATCTGGGAGTGGTCATTTTAAATGGGAGTCAGCTCTTCATAAGATCATTTAATTACATTTGCTCCCCTTCCCAGAAGTGGGTTGACCCTGTAGTATTTATATAAGTAGAAGGGAATAGGGAATAAATTCCAACACATGTGAGGGTAGGGGGCACAGCCTAATCCTTCACAAAAGTCAGGATGTACCACTTTACAGATGGCAAATGCAGTGAAACAAACTTTCAGTGACTGGCTTCTGGTTAAAAAGACAAATCCAGAAATTATTCAGTAAAGCAAACAACTGATGGGTCTAAAAGTGATGCTACAAATATTTATAGTATGTTTAAATACTAAAGTAACCAGTAAGAAATATATGTCTGTATGTGCAGATATCTGTCTGAATGTGTGTGTGTGTGGGGGAAGGGGGGGGGTTGTTTACTCACTCATACATGTGCAAAAGTAGTTCAGAAGTTTATTACATTTTAAATCAGTGTGCATCTTCAGACTGTACAAAACATCACAAAGAAAACATAAAAACTCCAAAAATAAAGTGAAGCTCAAAGTGGAACAACAATAATTGGTGGTGGGAGTTCCCTAGTACAGTATTTACCCATGTGCACTTTTTTAGCCCAGGATGGTGGCCATCATGGTATAGCTACAGCACTTATGGGTTAATATTGCACATTATACAACGACCCCCCCATTAATATTCAAAAATGTGCATGCTGATTGGTCAGCGTGCACGTTGTAAATCCGAGTTATAGTAATGGAAAAAGGTCCGGTTGCCCAGACTTTTTCCATTACTATAACTCTTACAGCAACACTGTCTCGCTATGTTAAACGAGTTTAACATAGCGAGACAGCTTTAAGCAACGGAGATTCTCCGTTGCTTTTTTTAAAGCTGTCTCACTATGTTAAACCCATTTAACATAGTGAAACAGTTTGTAAAAAGCAACAGAGATCTTGCTTTCTCCGTTGCTTTTTTCAAAACTGTCTCGCTATGTTAAATGGGTTTAACATAGCGAAACAGTTTGTAAAAAGCAACGGAGATCTTGCTTTCTCCGTTGCTTTTTTCAAAACTGTCTCGCTATGTTAAATGGGTTTAACATAGCAAGACAGATTTAAAATAAGCAACTGAGATTTCCTTTTTTACGTTGTTTGCTGTTAAACCCATTTAACACAGTTTGTGAAAAGCAACGAAGATCTTGCTTTCTCCATTGCTTTTGCCCACATCTCTGATGTACTGCATAGGCGTACACATGCGCAGTACATCAGAACTGCCACAGAATACCAGACAGCTGTGGAAGGGCAGCAAGGAGGCATTATACAATGCCATTATTTAAGAAAAGTAATTTTTTTTTTTCTTAAATAATGTCATTGTATAATAGCAATAACCCACTTCTGGGTGTGGGTAATGCTTGATTTAACCACGGTTGGCTTTGTTTGGCCACTCGGGCTTTGCCCTCATGACCAAACCACACCAACCGTGGGTAAATCCAGCATTACCCACACCCAGGCGTGGGTTATTGCTATATTCTAAACCATTGTCGGTTGTTGCTTAAAAATGCATAATGTACTTTTTGGAAAGAATAGTTAGAGACAGGAAGTAGGTATGAGAAAAGGAAGTGGACAGCATATCCACCTCCTGAAAAAAGTTAAGTATGACAAAAGGAGGTAGACACCATGTGTCTAAAGTATGAAGGGAAGACGATGCAGGGAAGAGCATAACATAAGAATTGCAAGGAATCTGAGAATGACAAGAAGAGGGATCTCAGATGAAGGAAATGAGTGAAAAAGAAGGGGGTATGACTAAAAATAAGAGGAAAAAAGACTTCAGAATTACAAGGAATGTGATAATAGTAAGCAGAGGGAATAGTGAGAGATAGGAGAAAGAGAGTGAATAAAGGAGAGGGACCTTGTTAATATATTAGAAAACTTATGCGTCGGGGGGATTGGTACAAGGGATGATAGAGTGGAAAAGTATAGAGAAGTTTCTAAATACTGCTCAAGGACAAGTAAGTCCACAGTTACAATGTCTGTTACTGTCTAGGTTAAGACCCAAATGACCATTTTAGAAGCAAGTTTAAATATGTTGACAGAAAGCTTATTCCATGGTATTTCTATATAATTATCCCTTTGTCTACTGAGTGGTGGTTTGACTTGTGCTAAGCAGGCACCAGGGGAGAAAAATTATCTAGAAGGGGGTATAACAGGGCCATATGTTGGACAGTGTAAGTCATTTCTTTGAGTAGTGCAAAATAGCTTATGAGACATTTTTCGTTGGGTGAGCTTCAAAAGCACTGGAAATTGTAGCCAGGGAAGTTTATCTGTTTCTTGGTAAAGATAAGCAGGGAAAGATATACATGTAGCAAAGCACGTGATCTTGGTATAGGCTACTTCAAGTTCACGTGTGTCATAGCTATAGAGCCAATTAATACATATGAAACATTCTGAAGGCTGGGCAGCAAGAAAGCCCACATTGTAACTATACCTGCATAATATGGCATAAAAGCTTTGTCTCTTTTCTCAACTTTTTGATTAGATTTTGTAATGACTGGCATCATATGGAAGTCTGATTTGAATTTACTGTGTGTAAAGCGGTTGCAGTTAGGATGAAAGTGTAGTACCCAATTACTGTTAGTTTGTCTTGTATAAATTTGCTTTAATTTTGGTTTAAATCACAACAATAATTTTGTGCAATTTCTCTGGGACACTAAGGATAAAGAGAAAGTGTAGTATCCCATCCCGTGGTTTGTCTCCTTTGTTGGAAATAATGTGGACAGAGCTAGAGATAGAGCAGATTAGAAGCTCGATCAAGGTTCTTCAAAATCTGAGTTTTTGGTGAGCGGCCATATTTTCTTTGAGGTGTCTGTAGCAGGACAGTTGAGTAGCAGATGTAATTGTGAGAAATAGAGGACATAAGTGACCATTACAAGATGTAAGTCCATAGGACTTACCTGGATAGAAGAATATTAGTTTTATTGAGTTAAATCTTGTTCAGTTTGATTATACACAAACGGGAAAGCAAAGAAAAATATTGTAGGAAAGACAGCTGTCAGTATTCAGGATATTCAAACTACAGAATAGAACAATGAGGTATCATTACTTATCTGTCTGTCTGACTGTCTCTCTACCTATCTATCTATCTATCTATCTATCTATCTATCTTTCTATCTATCTATCTGTCTATCTATCTATCTATCCTTTGTTGACTGGGTTAGTCCCACGAGGCTAGTGGCCATTATCAGGGTAGAGCTGAGGTGGTATTTCAACTACTGTGGCAAATTTGGCCAGGGCATTGAGGATAAGTGCCATGGAATCTTATACATCTGCCTGAGCTACCACTAACTCAAGTAGATGCAAACTTGGTTTAACATCTTATTTTAAGGATGCCACACTCAAGAGTGCAGATTTGGCAGAGGTGAACCCCAAAATAATTTTGATTCAAGAAATGAAGATAATCGTGCATATGCATATGCAAATTATGAAAATGTGTCACAGTCAGGCCACAAAAATGGGGAAAGATTAATAGGCAAACAGCTAATGGTTATTAATGATTCATTGTAAATGAAGATAAAAGACATCCTACCAAGTAAAAACAGGTTTAAAGTGTCATTTTAGTGCTTAAGGGGCAGTAGGATGTCTGATATAAGAGCACATATTTTTTAAATAAAAAAGGAAAACAAAGATATACTGAAATCTGGATACCAATAGGACTTTAGTTTGGAGTAGTAAGTCATGCTGTGCTTCCATGCCCAAGTCCATTAGAAAGTGATTTAGCAGTCCATGTTTAGCATAAGCTTGACATGGATGCCAATATTCACCTCTTGAGCTTTTCAATCAAGGTGAATTACTTGACATCCCTGTCTCAAATGCATAATAACATGGTCACAAATGGACTCCTGATCATAACCTTTTATATTGTATAGCTTGTTCCCATCTTTGATTTAACAGTGTGCAGTGGTTCTCAGGAAAAGACTGGAGGTTGAAATCATAAAGGTTACCACAAAGTGTACACTAAGTGTATACATTATGTACACTTTCTGAATTCATGAATAGCCCTACCACAGTGCTTGTGTTGTCTCTCCACTCAGGAAGGTTACACTAAGTGTACACTTCGTGGAACCTTTTTCTGAACTCAGCCTTAGTTGTAGCTGTACACAAACGGATTATCTGACATTACATGTACATCACAAGAATACTACATGAGCTTGAGTCTGAAGCGCTTGAAAACCACTGTATTGAAACCAGGCACTCAAATGTCTTGCAGCTTGTGTAAGCTACTGCTCCTTCTTAAACTCAAATAGGAGTTTGGGCAAGGAGCCATGGGGGAGGAAGCAGGAGGGGGATTTTAGGGTTTAGGATTGAGAAGGCAATTTTGGGTTTAGGAAGCACGAAGGGACTTTTAGGGAGCAGGAAGGGAGTGTGAGGGTTAAAGAAGGATCAGGGAATTTATGTTTAAGGAGGGGGTTGCAGTTTTTGGTTTAGGGAGTGATTAGGAACTAGATAGGGGTTAGAGAGGGAATGGAGTTTTAGGGTAAGAGGGCAAGGACACAGGTTGGGAACTGGGTGGGAGTTTTAGGGTTGAGCTTTTCATGGGGCAATACAGTTTTATAGGGTTGGTAGGGCTACATAGAAATGGGAGACCTGGTTACTGGGAGTTTGAGTAATTGTTTTTTCAAGTGAGTGTGTTGCAAACTACTGGCATGTAAGCACCTATAGTAGAACCATACGTCGCTTACCTAAACAGCAGCAACATATAGCAAGGATGAACTGGGTGCCTATAATGCCTTCCTCCTCAAGCTCAATCTAAAAGAAATCCTGTCAGTGAAATGCTATGAAAGAATGGAATCAATAAGCAGTACGTTTTCACATAAAAGGGGACACCTTTTAGCCATCCTTTATGGGAACTACACAACGAAGACTGATTTCAGGCAGTTCTGTGCAGAGCTGCAGAGTTGCCTTGTCATCCACTTGGTTGGCCTTTTGGTAACATCACATACCTGGCAGCTCTGGGAGGTCCTGGCTGAAACAGTTATTCTAACACTATCATAAAAGCAGAGAAATATGGCATTCTGTAAAAAAAATAAAGTAAATGTATAAAAGTTGCACAGCAGAAACAAAACTACAGAACCAGTTAGACACAGCATATTAGACTGTACTACAAACACATGCCATTGTTCAGTGACCTCTACTACATAAAGTGAGAAACCCACAAATCTTTCCCTATAGGGCATGCTCATTTTAAAACAGCTTGCTGAAAAGTTGAGTTTGGAATAATGGTTAAGGTCTTTGCCGCATAAACATGAGGTACAGGTTTGATTCTGATTTAGGGTTATTGACTAGGTGTAAATGGCCCTTCAGGTCAGTTAACCTAATATTCACCTATGAATCTTATCAGTCCCAATGCTTCTTTGAGATCACCACTGCTGTTTTTTAAATGCTGGTGCAGTAGGTTTGATTTAATGTGATATTCACATAACAGTGTATATATGCACAGCAGGTGATTTCTGTGTTTTATAGTTTTATTGTTTTTTTATTTCTGTGTGTCACTGATTGTGTCACCTATATGCACTGTATTCATCTGTTTCTTATTATTAGGGAAGATTAAAAGTGAAAAGGGACTTTCACTGTCAAGCTGACCTATTTCTCAAATGAAAAAAAGAATGTATTAACCAAAAGAACAAAGACAGAAAATGCATACTTAAAGATAAAGTTGAAGATTATCAACCAAATAAGATACTGTAAAACTGCTTAGCTATTTCTGCTTGTGTGAATTTGCTGGGAGGTGCGCCATCTGCTTTCTGTTTATAAGAAGGCACCCTTCACATTTTGACAGCCATTCTCTGGAGTGAAAAACTCTTGTATTTGTAATAGCCATGAAAGCTATGACACTGCCTGGGATTTTTTTCTGCATCTGAAAAACAAAACATTACTCACAAAATCAGCTGTTGCTCTCAAACAGCAGAGTCTTGTTGATTTAGAATACTAGCTAAACAACATTAAACATTAACTGGCTGGATTCAGTGAATATAGCCTCTACAAACTTGTGCCTGAACAAGGCCAGCTCATATGAAAAGGAAGTGAAAATAATTAATGCTATGTGCTACATTTAATACTAACAAACACGTGCAATTCTGAAACAGGATCAAAATTATAATATGTTCTTATAGTTACATATGAGTTATTACAGACTACAAAGTAATCTACTATACTAAATCAGAGTTTGTGTGTGTGTGTGTGTGTGTGTGTGTGTGTGTGTGTGTGTGTGTGTGTGTGTGTGTGTGTGCGAGTATACATGTACTCATATGTTTACTTATTGACAATGCATTTATTTGTTTGCATGTTTGCTTATGTTTTGTGTTAATGGAAGATTGCAGTGGACAAAAGATCCCAGTTTCATACATAATTGAAAACAAAAACAAATTTAACTTAGAGTACCTCAGGATTCTATAAGTCAGCACCAACTGAACAACACACAATAAAAATAAAAATAAATGTATCACAGAAACAACTTTATGACAGTATTACACCACAGGGGTTCAAAGATTAAATAGTATGAGTAACAGGAAATAGCAGAACATTAAAATGTTAACAATCAAAAAGTCAATAAAGAGAAAGTGTACTTAATATAAACATTGTACTGACCTCCCTTACCTTTGAATTATTATGTAATAACTACTGCACACTATTGAGACATATGCAACCCATGAGGATCTCTTGTATGACCCGAGAAGTAATGTAGTACATGGAGAGCTATGACTGTCACACAACTCTGCTGTACTTTTAAACGGGATTGCACTTTTGTATTTGGCAGTTTAAAAGTTGATTTAAACATTCTTAAAACACTTTTTGAGTGGAGAAACCATGCTCAGTTTGCTTTCTGGGTTGGCTAAAATGTTACAAAGAGCTTTTTACTATGTTTTTATTGGGAAAAGTGTCTTTATACTACTTTAAGAACTTTACCAGCTTCTGCTGCTTAGTATCCCCAGTAATGAGGCACCATTTCGGGCTGACCATGGAACAAATTAATGGTCCCACAATCGGTCCTTCTTCCAGCCACAAAAAGAAAAAGTTAACTAAACAGCCTTTGCTAGCACAACAGGCTAGCAATTTGCTGCAGCTGCAGATGGGGTAACTGCTGTGGCCAAAGCTGGTTCCTTAGGCCACTCATCTTTTTTTCCCTGATCTCTCCAGTGTTTCCCATACAGCCACTATGGACCAAGAATTAGCCACATCCTCTGTGGTTGTTGGGGACCCCTTAGTGAACAAGGGAGAACTACTTTTCTTGGTGTTGGGAGAAGGGGCGGGGAAGATGCCTCTACTTACCCAGAATGTTGTACCCATTCCAGAGGAAGTTGTTGATGCCATTATACATCTTGTTTGCCCTAATTTTCCTGTCAAAAAGAAAAAGAAACCTACATGTATATCTTCTCCTGCTCCAGTTTCACCAGACACATGGGTGCCCGCAGGCAGGTACAAGAGGGTGCATTTGCACCCCCCCTGGATTTTCTTAATTTATCTGCGAATGATGTGTTGAAATCGAAAAATGTACTGGCAAAACCAGACATTTTTCTATTTCAATTTACTTTTTTCCTGTTAAATCGTTTGGAGGAGATGCTATTGGAGGTTTCAGTCATATGATGCATATGATGAGCCTCAATTCCTCCTCAAACTGCATCTCCCTTCCCTTCCCGACCGTTGACAGAGTTATCCAGATTGACAGACTGTGTGGCAGCAACTAGAGTGAACGAGAACGAGTTTTGTGACCAGGCTCTTTTGCCTGTTTATCTCAGATTATCGGATTTGTGTCGTGTGTGCAGCACTTAAGGTACGTCGTTGACATCATGTCATTGACAGTCAAGAAAGAAGCTCCTGGTATTGAAAGCGGCACACTTGAGACGAGTGTGTCAGTAGGCAGTGCTAGTGTAAAATAAAAATATTTACAGATTTTATTACACTGTTTTATTATGTTTGTGTTACAGTATTTTATTTGTTCTAGCGCCCGGCTGCGGCCATACTCAGAACCGTAGCGTGAAAGTGCTGACAAGAATAGAATTCTTAGGCAAATACCAAAGGTACCAAAACATAAACACATTTGACATAAAGTATACAAAACAATTAAAGTGCCTGAATGCATGGAAAAACAATCCCTGGTATTAATTATCTACTCTATTTTACATTTACTTTAACTTCATTTTACTGGTTTCAGCAGCTACAAAGATTTTCCTGACAAAAGCGAACAAGGCAAAGAAATGCCCAATCTGCTCCAACCAAATGTTCACTCTGTGCCTTAGCAATTAATTAAAATGGAACTCATTAACAGAACCACCAGGGCCTCTTCACTCAATGGTCGAAGTCTTTTGGGAATAACTTTCTCAAAACTTTTACCGTCTGGTATCTCCATCGGTTATGTTTTATTTTAGACTAAATAACTAATCCGAGGTGATGAAGAACACACAAAAAGCACTTAAGAAAAGTAAGCCAGCCTGGTGGGACATCACTAAATGATTTGTCTGAAGCTACCAAGACAAAAGATGGAATTAATGCTTTCTATTAACAGGTTGTATAAATCTGCAATTTACCAACTGGCACACTTCCGCTAATGGAATCCTCCAGTTTTCACTATCTGTGACTGTTTATCTCCCTTAATCACCATTCTGGTCATTTTTCACTCACAGCACATGTGTAAAAGGAACACACATTCATGAGATGTGTGTGCTCCCATAGCACTGCGCGGTAATAATGATAGTGCAGTTTGTATGAGGGAGGGAAGTGGCTGCTTTCAACTGTACACAAATTTCATAAGAACAAATCTAAGTGATTCGCATGCACCCACCTGATGCTGTTTGGGTTATAGGCTGAGAAAAAGAAAGACCACGCACATCCTCCCCATGAATTGATAATTTGATTTTAACATGTGTAAGAATTCTGCATCAGTGCTTTTAATTCGGACAGGGCTGGAGAATGAAGTTGATCCGCGTGCTGCAAAGCTTTCTTGCTTTTTTGTCTTTCCATCTATGTCTTTATTTATTCATTTCTTTTGGACAGATAACTGGATCTGGCCTGATCACTGGCATATATGTTGGTGACATGATTACAGCAATTAAAATATCAGGGTACAGTCCTGCGATGGACTTGTACAGTCTCTAAAATTATTTTCTCTGACTGGCCCCCCTGAATACCAGGATGATTTGCAGTTTCCCAAACCTCATTTAGAGATTTCCATCTTCAATTATTTTCACCAGACCACAACTTTTATAAGAGACAGGCTGAAAATGTGATGCAAAAATGTGGGCATTCTGTGAAAAGCTGGACATTTAAGAGGTATCTAGATTTTTGTCTAGTATTTTTGGTATCCCACACCCACTGACTAGAGTGTGTTGCGTACAGAGAGATACAAAGTCATAAAATATCAGGATTTGCAGCAGAAATGAGAGCAGTGTGGAAGAAAGATACCCAGACAGTTCCAACAGTAGTAGAAGCAACGAGACTTATAAAAAAGAATCTATAGTCATATTTAGATATGCTACCAATACATGTAACACCATATGAATTGCAGAAGGAGTCATGTCTAGGTACATTGAGAGTGCTGCGAAGACCACTTCTGGCTGACATCAGAGATTGAAACAATACTAACTTCATGAACTTTAATTGTACTTTGACTTAGGAATGGGGTCCATTCCTGTCATATTAGAAGCCCAAAAGATTTGTTCTATCCACTTTCTAAAGAGGTAGGGGGATTTACATGTGTGTTGTACCTCTCAACTGTACAGATTTTCAGAGAATGTCCAGATATGATAAAGATGCTGGGTGAGCTAGGGGAGAAATGGCTCCTGAGGGTACTAATTGCAGTGTGGAGAGAAAGGAGTATTCCAGATGACTGGAGAATAAGCATACTCGTGCCAGTGTACAAGAACAAAGGGGACATCCACAACTGTGGACAGTACAGAGGCATCAAACTCCTACCACATTGCATGAAAGTTCTGGAGAGGGTGATTGATAAACGGATACGCAGAATAGTAGAATGTAAGATGGGAGATGAACAGTTCGGATTCAGATCAGGATGCAGCACAATTGACCCGATGTTTGCATTGAGACAGATACTTGAGAAGAAACTAGAGCAGAGGAGAGAGTCAAACTGGGCTTTCCGAGACTTGGAGAAAGCATATGACAAGGTCCCAAGAAAACTGATCTGGGCAGCACTGTGGTGGTTTGAAGTCCCACAAACATTGGTAGAATTAGTACAGGCTATGTACAAGGACCCAGTGACTCAACTACGAACAGTGTTTGGCCTCACTGAGGGGTTCCCAGTGAGAGTGGGTGTACACCAGGGTTCAGCTCTGAGCCCACTGCTGTTCATACTGGTAATGGACTACATCAGCAAACAGGTTGGAGGGGTCAGAGCAACAAAGCTGCTGTATGCAGACGATGTGGCAGTACAGGCAGACTCTGATCTAGAACTTCAGCAAAGGATAATCTCAATCTACAGGTTTCCAGCATTTGATCAGAGCAAAATTGTGTGGTAGACAAGTTGAGCAGGCCAAGGGCAGACCCTCACAAATGGAAAGTAGATCAGGGGGTCTTCCCAGATTTGATCCATCTGTGGGGAGTTCCTCAAATAGACCTTTTTGCCTCCTCTCTGAACAATCAGCTAGCAAAATTGAACTCCAGAACTTCATGCAAGAAGGTCTGCAAGACAGATGCATTTTCTTTTTCTTGGACAGGAATGTCCACGTTTGCTTTTCTACCTTTTCCACTGTTGTCTAGGGTATTTCTGAAGACTCAGAAAAAAATCCCCCAAGATCACTGTGGTGACTCTGCTATGGCACAGACAACAGTGGTTTTCCTTTCTTTTGGAATTGGCCAGAAACAATTGCATCAAGCTTCCTCACAGGCTGCATCTATTCACACAAGAACAGGGGTGGCTGATACATTCTGACCCCACACAACTTCAGCTGACTGCCTGAATGATGGTCTTAATACCTTTAAGTCATCTGTTTACAGAGGACATACAACAGGTACCAATGGAGGCAAGAAAGCCATGTGGGATATGCCCTGAATCTTTTGAAGCTGGCCAGCTGTAATATCCTATGCAAAACATAACCCGTATAGCTGAGGTTACTGCTGCAGTGATATACGAACATCTACTGTACGGTACATTTACTTACACAGCTGTACTTTCTTTTTCCATTCAATATACTCATATGACACTGCATGAATATGATACTCTTCAACATGTGAATACTCATATGACCTAGAACATGGATATGAAGCTGTTTAACACACAAAAGTTACATACTCATATTTACTCTCTACTGCTTTGCTAAAAAGATATGCACCTTTAGTTCACTGACTTTTTTCATTCTTCTTATATTGTATTTATTATGTAAGCCACATACATACTATATAAACTTCTTATGTATTGTATGAATACTACTCAATCTGTGTGACCTGTGTGGAATAAAACTTCTCCCGCTATATATATTTTTACAGTTGGTTTTACATTATTATATGTATTTTATTTTTTCTGATTGTAATGCTCATATGTTGAACACTTTTGTTTATAATTGTTATCCTCGCTGTGGCCCAAGTTATGACACAAAATGTTCCATGGATATGTTGACTTATAGATTTCACAAATCTAATCAAACAAGCAATAATTAAACAAATAAATACATACATGCATACATACACACATACATAAATATGAGCATCTCAAGACTGTACCATATTTTATAACAAACTAGCAAGCTGGACTGGCAAAAGAGACAGAAATGTGGGGAGAAAGGGAGTATAAACGATCAGTGCAGGAAGAGAAGGAAAAGTATTGTCAAGGAAATCAGAAACTGAGGAGTACACAAAGAAAAAAGGAATGTGTAGAATAGCTGCATTTAGAATCAGAGCAGTGTAAACATTGACTCTAGATGATTGTCACTGTTGAAGTGACACCCTGACCCAATGTTCCGAAATGGGAAAAGGGGTCATGGATGGATGGATAAAATATATTCAGCTCACTGTTAATATCTATCAGATTTTACGTCTTCAGTTTGTCATGCTACCTGCATAATAAGACTAAGTATCGTAATTGCACTCTTATTGTATACTATGTCACTACCTGCTTCTACTGTAAGAACTGTCTTCTAGAAGCATTGTTACACAAGATTATTGGTCTTGTCTCCCACTTGACCAATTTATTCTGTTCGTCTTTTTACCGTTATGAATGTCTGTTTCTATTTTTTTCTTTATTGTATTATACAATTTTCGTTCTACTAACAAAATAGTTTACTAACAATGGAGCTTTTCTCCCCAGGCCTCCGCTGAAAAAGGGTTTATTGCCCAGTCGGACTTTTCTGGTAAACAAATGTAAAATAAAATAAATAAGAGAGCTAAGAAAGGAAAGTTAAAAGAAACAAGCTGAACAGTCCAATTAGGAGCATAACAGCTGCAGGCAGACAAGAACCCAAAAGCAAAAACTCAGGATTAAAGAGCAAATCGAACACAGTGATGTACAGAAAGGACACAGCAAAGAATAATGAAATCAAAAATAGTCTGAGTATAACTAAAAAGCAAAAAATAATGCTGAAGTGTCTTTAGACTAGAATCTGCATGTCCTCTCTGTGTCTGCACAGGTTTTAGCAAGCTCCTCGATTTTTCTCCAACATACCAAAGACATACTGATTGGTGAAATGGCATGCCTCTAAAACTAAAGTATGTGGTGTGTGTGCATGTGTGTGTCTATGTGTCTGTGTGTTTGTGTCTGTCTGTCTGTGCTTGTCTACTGGAACAAGCTGTCATCCTGTTTCAGAGCCTTTCTGTGCTGTAAGCCCAGTGAGTACAGCAATAGGCTCTGTCTTCTCCAGAACCCTAAATAGCATCATTCTGGCATCGGACGTTTAGCAAATTAATTAAATAGTGAGCTTTGGTGAGATGTAGTGTTACTCTGCAAAATAAAAAAGTAGATTGTCCTCCAAATAAGAGAACTTAAACAGTACTACCCAAACTGCCAGCATTGAGGGAAAGTGTGTAGAAGTAGATTCTAGCCTGCTGAATTATGATATGCCAGATATACACTAATATAGAACAGCAAGGACTCTGTTTATTTTATAAACCCATATACATCCTTTCTGTCAATAAGCATAATAGTGCAATGGCCACTAAGTTACCTGGCAGCTGAAACAATCATACAGAAGCTGTGGCAATACAAAAGACATGCAGAGCTATAAGGTTCGACAGTTAGATGGTGGCTCAAAGAAAGTATCGTATTAAAAAAATATGCTATGAAACAGCTCGCTGCTCAGTGTATTTGGCTGCCAACCTAAACAGACTTGTCTATTGGATGCTCATATGGAAGAGTAAGGGTAAAATTCCCAAAAACCCCATAAATCCCTGTTAATGACATGGAGGAGGTTATTTTAAATCAGGAGTATACATACTACCATTCTCACTGGAAGCTGGGGGAGAAAAGAGATTGGTCTGTTTAGAAAAATTTCTATTAAGAAAAAAAATTGAAGTGTGACTGAGAGGGCTGAGATCTCTTTAACTATAGCCAAAATATGATTTAAAGGCTGGTCTTAAAAAAAAAAAAATGTCTGCTGGCTTTGAACTTAACATCCCTGAATGTCGTTACAAAAATAGCTGGTTTACTTTGTACTAACATACCTGAGAGGAAGTACAATATTGGTGTGGCATAACATTGTACCAGGAGATGGCAGCAGTAGAGCATAATTCAAAAACGTAGAGCCAAGCAAACCATGGCAAGCAGTACTATGTCAGTATATCAGGCACGAGGGACATATGAGTTAGAAATAATCAGTTGTAAGCCACAGTACATTGCAGGCCTTATAGCACATGCTGACATTACTGCACACATCCATGAACAAGGTACTTACATGCTGAAATGCACATGGGATGCTATTCTATATGAAAGAGTGGCAAGCAAAGACACATGAAACCTGTCCTCAGTAAGGACAGGGCCTGAGGGCTTCCGTCAGTCTCTATGCAGGGCATTCCATATTTGAGCAGATGTGTAGTGATAAAAACTATGAAAAAAGAAAAAAGGCACTTGTTCAGAGATTTTAAAACAAAAAATATTTTTAACTTTCGTCTGAGTGTTGCATAAAACAATTATTTTCTATCTTGAGCACCCCAATATGAAACAAAACAATATAAACAACTCAAGTAATATAGTGCTGAATTGTTATTTTGGCAAAAAAGTAAATTCCAGTTCTTTGCATGGATTGTGGGTGAGGTTTACCCTGCAAAATCTCATGTTTCTATGAAAAATATCTCACTTTGGGAATAAAAGTGGCGACACTAAGTCTGGATTGTTACTGATTGTACACATTGTGCAATATACAGTACCAGTCAGACACAGCACATACTCAACAAGACTGGCTTCTGTGCACAGAGAAGTTTTCGTGACATCTGCCAGACAATCAGAGAGAAAGGGAAGAAAATAAAGCAGAGTAAAACAGCACAGCAGAAGAGATGGTTCCTGCTGCTGAATTGAATATGGAAGCCAGTTATGTGAGTACTGCTTGAAAGTCAGACTCACACCATTGCAAGAGTGTGGTTGGCAACAAAAGGAAGAAACACGTGATCACAGTCATACGCAACTAATAAGCACAAAACAAAAAACAAAACCACCAATATGCACCAAAGTCCCGAGCAATCCTTTAATACAAAAGTAATACCACTGAGCACTTTCATTCTGAATTTAAGATGAATTTCATCAGAGGAGTGGTTACAAGAAAAAAATCCTGTTTTTTTTTTAAGTAAACCATCAATAGGAAAACAGCACATACATAGTGAGTTAACTAATAATTAGTTAATTAAAAATCTAATCAAGACTAATTCGACGCTATATTTATACATAATACTCTAATAAAAAAAAATCTACATAAATCTAAGTATAAGGAAGGATACACTATGGTGTTGAAAACTAAATAACACATGAATACTAAAAAATAATAAAGCTGATTCACTAACTGTACAAATCATGTTGTCAACACAGATTGGAGGCTGTCATTCTATGCACACTAATACATAATTGATATAAGATCCTTTAACCCAGGGACTACTGAAGAATTTAATCTTAACTGCCAGTTTAATTCACGAAGCTCCAATACAGCTTTAAACCCCACCCCTCAGGGATTATATTGCACATGATCCACAATGGAAAAAACAAAGTTTTTAAAAGCACTGCAGTCTAAATTGTGTTTAAAAGTGCATTAGACATTTTTCCCCTTTTTAATATCATAACAATGTTCTCAAATCCTGCCCCTCAATTTTCTAATAGTTTTCGCTACATAGAAAGTAAGACAGGAACGACAGGTAGCTATATAAACTACCATGGAAGAATCACAATTCCCCTAACAGGACAAGAAATAGTCCTGTCAAATGCTAGCAATGGAAATATATGGTCCTTCATGCATAAAATGACATTGCGTACAATAGTCGCACTTGGTCATATACTAACTACATTTCCCAGTAAAAGTGCCCAGTTCTCCTTCAAACAAATTTTTTTTAGATTTCTTCTTTTGCTAAAAACAACCTTAAGGTTATTACCTAACTTAGCTTTTTAACTCTTGAGAAAATACCAAGTTCCAACTGTCCCATGCAGATATGACATATTTAAAAGTGTCAGAGGCAAAGGGACACACAAACAACAAACCACCCTTATCTTCCTTAGAGGTCGGTTCAAAAATAATTGGAAACATTGAATCAACTGTATTGTCATCTTTCCACAAAAGAGGATGAAACTTGACAGTTCGCCCTTTGATCAATTATTTAATGTCAGCCAGTAAATAGTTAGGATAATTGCATGCTCTGAATGGACTGATAAAAAAGTCCAACTCTGTATAAAATTTCTCCTCCATGTATGCTAACCGGGACAAATGGACCATTTGGCCTTTTTATAATGCCTTTTTTGTAAAAAAAAAAAAAAAAAGGTGGGGGGACTAGCAGCTGTCAAAATGTATGTAAGAATTTGAAATTTTTTTCCCTAATAAATGGTAGAAGTGTACCTCTGTTATCAAAGGTCTTTACCAAGAGACACATCCAAATAGTTAATAGTGTCAAATCTCAAATGGTGATTAAAAGATAGTAACTTGGTGGAAGAATCAAAAACCTTTTTAAATTCCAGCCACTGTTCCTGAGTCCCTTTCCAAATTATAAAGATGTCATCCAAGAACTGAAAGTATGCTTCAACTAAAACAAACTATTCAGAAGCAAAAATTAAGTCTTCCTCCCAAAAATTCAATACCACATTGGTGTAAATTGGGACACAATATGCACCCATTGCAACACCAGAAACTTGATGAAAATCCTCACCCTTGAAGTAAATGAAATTGTTATTTAGAACCAGATCTAACAGGACCTCAATCAATTTAATGTGCAAAGTGCAAAATAAATAATCATTGTTATTACTCTGTTTCATCAAAGTGGATATAAAATATTCATTTCCTATTGAATGAGGAATGACTGTATATAAATTAGTAACATCCACCATGATAAAACAAAAATTGTTGTCAAAGGACATCATTCAACTTTTCCAAAAAGTGTCATGAGTCCCTACGTATGTGACTCTTAGAGTTCAACAACTTTTTACAAATCATACCAATATGACTGCTACAGTAGGTCGAAATGGTGGGTTGTAGGGTTTTTTTCTTTTCTGTTAGTTTATGTGCCTTTTGTGGTTCCAAGTAATATTCACAAAAGACTTTATTCTAAAACAGTGCAAGAGCATTTATAAACAGTCCTAACTGCTGAACATGTTATGCTGGGTCAACAGAAGTAATATGATTGTGTGTGTGCAAATAATTCACTAAAAAGCTGATGCTAAGTGATTTTTCAACATTTGAAGGTTGTTGTATAAGGAAGACTCATAAAATATGCCAGAACCATTCTGTACATAAATGTTAAACATGCCAATAAGCAAATTATCAGGCAATACCAGGTACAATTT
The DNA here is from genome assembly GCF_019279795.1 of Protopterus annectens. NCBI lineage: Eukaryota > Metazoa > Chordata > Ceratodontiformes > Protopteridae > Protopterus > Protopterus annectens. The sequence continues at coordinate 778,382,423 of NC_056725.1, read as the reverse complement.
TTCATAATGTAAGTACTTATTTATTGATTAATTAATCCATAACCTTGTTATAGGTAACAACAGAAGCACTGTTTTTAATTGCAGAATACTATACAAAATGGTAGACAATGCTGATGTTTGATTGTTTTTAATATTGCTATAAAAGGGTGGTCAGCCTCTTCTGAAAACCTGGAGATTTATTATGAAGTTAGAAACAATGCCAATGTCAGAGACCTTTCTACATTGCTTAATGCACTGTAATGCCTGTAACCTTACCCCAGAAATATGGTCTGGCTACACCTATGAATGGATCATATGTTTCAGTATTATCCCAGAAAGAAAAAATAACCACTTATCTTACCCCAGACCACAGGTTCACCTCAGAGGCAGTGTAGGGCTCCATGCAAGCCTGTAAGAAAAACCTTGCTGGGCTTCAGAAACTCTGTTCTGTGCATCTGAAGAAGCCAACATCAATCTAAGTCTGTATTATTGCATGCGTATTTTCCTTCCTCTGGGATATCTGATTTAAGTCAACACAAAGTTTAATATATGCTGATGCATATGGCAACATATATCTAGCAGAGGTGCAGTTATTTGTGCATATGGAAAAATGCACCCTGTGTATGTGCATTTCGGTGTGCTTATGGTAGCATGCACCCTGCACAGGTACAGTTTTGTCAAATGGATCTTCAAGTAATGAATTGTGATACCTTCCTCCACTATAATACATTATTATTTTATATGTTTTGCGATGCACGATACCATCTGAAACCAGCAACCTTTCTCAAACAGTCCTTTGATAATTTAATAAAGATGTTTATTGAAAAAAAACTGTCCTTTTTTTTTACTCAAGTCTGTATTCCTGCACTTACACACACATTTGCATAGTTGTTGCACAGCACAATACTCTACATTTCATTTATGTGTTCATAGCACACTGCTGTACCTGTTCACATAGCGCTATATGTAGTACTGTGGTGCTACAGATGCTATTGTACACATTCATATAATGCAGAGAACCTTCCACAGTGCATTGCAGTGTTAAGTTCGCAAGTTACGAGATGTTTACTAGGCCTGCAGTCCAGGACATTATTAAATAGCCTAGCCTAAATTCCCAATTGTCTCAAAGAGCTGCTTGGTTAAATGACTTGCTCAAGGGTCACACAATAAGCAAATAGAGACTGAGGGAATCAAACCTTGTACCAGTGGAAGCAACTCATTAGCAACTCATAATCTTAATCCTCTGCACTAACTGCCAGACAGTTTCTCCTGATTGGCTGTGCCACTCCAAATTGCATTTAGGCTTATATACTAGAGAAAATAATTAATATTATACTAATAAGGCTAGAGTTGCATACCTATACTATAAGGGGATTGGTATAAGCATATCACATGGTGCTTTGCATTCCTCAGCTGCTCATTTGCAATTCACAAAACTCTACATAGGAAAGGCTTATACTATGGCAAGTAGCTTTGTGAAAACCAAAAAAACGCGTGCAGCAACAACCGACAAATTTATTGCAAAAAATTAAAACAAGTCTTTTAAAGCACTTTTTCATCAGTGTTAGTACCTGACTTCATCAGAAATGACATTCAATAGAGTAAAACCAACCATTTATAAATTCAAATTAGAAGCCTGTTATTATGTCAAATGCTGAACTTCAAACACATTTAAAGAAACATACTCAACTATAAACAAGTCAATAAAGAATAATAATAATAAAACTAAACTAAAACCTAAACAAGAACGTTAAATATGTATTGAATTGTAAACCAACAAGTTCAATAAATACAATAAATGTGTACATTATCTTTTAAGACTTTTCAATTTCAAAAGACTGGCAATAGAACAGAAATCATTGATACCTGGATAGCTGTGTGCATTAAGCCTAATTTGCCAAAGTAACTCAGCTTCCTCAAGTTTTAAAGGTCTAGGACCCCCCCCTGCCATCATAATTGACCTGATCTATAGCCATAAATTTAAAAACATGATTGTGGAAAACTGAAATGTGTTTTGCTAGAGCATTCTCAAGTTTAAGTTTTTTCATAGCATATGTATGTTCATAAATACGGTCTCTAAGCCTTCTTTCGGTCTTCCCAATATAGAAGGCAGGGCATGATGTACACCTAGCTAAGTAAATAACAAAGGAAGAGTTACAATTCAATTTATGTCTTATTTTATAAGAAAAATCATTTAAAGTAAAATAAGAAGCTTCTTCCACATGTCTACAATAGTTACAATTGTAACACTTCCACATTCCAGCATTGTGAATTGGAGAAGGTACACTACTTTCCAAGATAGATTTAATGTTCTTCCCCTTCTTATATACAACCTTAGGTCTAGTGCCTAATTTGGCAAAGACATTGGGATACAATTTAAAAAGTTCCCAATTCTTATTAATTGTGTCTATACAAATGTTGCTACCTCTACTATATGTTGTGATAAATGTAGTTGTTGCTGTGTCTTCGACATGGTCTAAAGTAAGTTGCTCACTCTCTTGTGCAATGTTGACATTAAGATCACATGCATTATACAGAGAACTAGGGAACCTCGTGACAGTCACAGGGAGCAATGGTTTATATATGTGCTGGCTCCTCTTGTTTGTTATTTCTTTTATTAGATTGTCTAAGAGACATTCAGGATATCCACGTGATGAAAACATTTTTTTAAGTGCAATACATTCATCAGTAAAGTCGTCGTCTAAACTGACCATCCTAGAAGCTCTGACTAGTTGGCCTTTGTCTACAGATCTTTTCTGAGAAAAAGGGTGACAACTGGTGAAATGTAAAAAGGTGTTAGAATATGTCTTCTTACGAAAAATCTTTGCAGTGTAACAATTAAACTCAGTATTTTTACTTAACAAGATATCCAGATAAGCTATACTGTCAGTCGCAAAGGAATAGGTAAATTCTAAAAAACTAGTAGTATTATTAAAGTAATGTAACACCAATTCACTAGTCAACTCGTCAGCATTAATCAAAATGAAAATGTCGTCAAGGAACCTGGTGTAAAAAAGAAACTTGTCACGATAGCAATTATTATCAGAAAATGCGAATTGGGATTCCCAGTGGGCCATAACCAAATTGGCTATGCTGCCACCACACGGGGAACCCATCGCAACTCCCACTTTCTGTAAATAGAACTCACTAGAAGACATAAAGAAATTGTAAGATAAAACAAGGTCACTAAGTAACATCACAAGGTAAATGTCTCTGTCAGATGCATTATGTTTCTTTAACGCGAGACTCACCCATTCAAGTGCAATATTATGTGGTATACTACTATACAAGTCCTTCACGTCAATAGTTAAAAAATTTGTGTGGACATTGTATTCGACAGATTTAATGCTCTCGAGGAATGACCATGAGTCCTTACAGATCTGGTCTTCCTTGAGAACATACTTCTGAAGTATACTGTCAATGATTTTAGCACAAGAATAAGTAGGTGAGCCCCTACTGTCCACCAACAGTCTAAGTGGAGGGTTGTCGATACTTTTGTGTATTTTTGGAATACCAAAAATACACGAGTATCTAGGAAAGGAAGTAGTTAAATACGCATATGTTTTCAAATCAATTCTACTTTCTATAAGTAGCTCCTCTATACAGTCTCTAATTATCTTATAAGCACTGTTAACTTCAGATCTTGAACTGTGTTCATAAGTGTCAGAGTGTAATACTTCACTTAAACGAGCCTGATAATCAGACGTTCTAAACACAACCAACCCACCTCCTTTGTCAGGTTTACAAAATCTTTAAGATTTAAAATAGCATAAATACTCTTCCTCTATTTTCGAAACATTAAATGATGAATTCTGAATTCTGAAAAGAGTTTTTAAAACTTGAATACCTAATATCCAGTTCACAACATTTTTCAAACAACTCTATGGCTGGATGCAGTGGGGGGTTGTAAGTACTAGATAAGTACTAGATACATACAGCTGACCATATTCAGTATATGTAGAATTGTCACCCATTAACAAAGTAAAATTCAATTTTCTGGTGAAAAGTTTTAAGTCCAAAATAGTGTCTACAATATTCAGAGACTGTTCACAGAGCTGTGCTGATCTGTTTGTCAATCTTATAGGAGGAGTTTTTTAGAGGTGTTTCTCTGACTTGGTTTTGTAAACACATTTTTTGTCCAATTTATAGTAAGGTTTGAATAGAGGGCACTCTAAGACATTAATAATGTGTGTAGTTACTATTTAGGGAGCTACTTGAGTATTTTCAATAAACTTCCTTTTAGGGTACTGTTTATTTCCTTGGACTGATTTTTGTCTTTCTTGTTTTTCATTTTCTCTGTGAAAGCTTTAGCCAAAATCTTGGCCCTACATTTTATTAATGAAATTAAAGGCATTCATCCAGTTTGGGTGTTGCAAGTATAACCAGTCACTGTTGTATATAATCTAAACAACTCTGACCATCAAATGTATTATTGAACTGCAGTCATTCTATATTAATTTATCCTACTGTACAATGAATAACTTTCCTAATCTGGTATTTATGTTGTTCTTGCTTGCTGCTCTTTAAGGGCCCAGGTCGTGGCTGAAAAAGTCTTCTGACCACCTCACCTACCTGGTTATCAAATTGAAATCAGTCAGTCAGTCAATAAATGAATACATAAGTACAGATAGGAAGAAGGTGTATAAAAAATTTGTAGATGATGGAGTAAGACTCACTGATGGATGTGTAAACTATGCCCAGCGTTGGTACAAGAATTATAGATACTGCCAGTAATACTACATGTCTGCCTGTATTTAACTATGGATTCACCCTGCTAAGATGTGGAACCACCCCATTTGACAAATTTTAACCCAAATGAATTATCAAAATACTCAAACCACTCAGTTTTTGTGATTTGTTAGAGGTGATTAATCTGATCACCTTTGTACTTTTAGCAGGATTCAGTGATGTTTTGTATACCAGATATACCTTACCCCTCAGCATCTATAGAAGACCAAGTACAGGGATATGGCCTTGAATCAATCTGCTTATGCCCTGTATCCTTTTTGTGAGAAGCCTCTGTGGATGTTACAGTTGTTGCACATGCCTGGTCAAGTACACAGTGAAGAGGGTGTTGTACTCTAACTGGTCTAATGAGGGCTAAATACAGTGGATCAATGGTTTCCTTGGACCTACATGCCATACCCTTGCTTATAAGTTGCACAACATAGAATGATTTCCTTACCAAGATAGCCACATGATGGTTGAAGGCCAGGTTACTGTCTAAATCCATCCCAATTCTCTGACATATGGGTCCACGCTTAGGGTTGTGTTATCAATAAGGTAGTTTCCAGGGTAGCAGACGTCCCACAGGATACTGATATGCATTATTTGCACTGAGGTTTAGACCATGGCTATTGCACCAGTTATTTATTTGAGTCAGCCCATCTTAGAGGCTATTAGGATCTTGAGGGGGGTTCTTTGACTGCACCTGGTTTGCTATTGTCTGCAAACCTGGCCAGCCAGAGACCCTTGACATTGGCCGTGACTTCAGAGAAGAAGATGCCAAAAAGAAATAGACCTAGCACAGAGCCCTGAGGGACTCTGCTAGTGACTGGCCTCTTTGTAGAAGCGGACTTCCCATTCTAACTTCTTGTATCCTATCTGAGAGCCACCCAGCTATCCAGCAAGTGGCATAAGGAGTTTAAACCTAATTCCATGAGTTTGCTACAATTACTAGATGGGGTATTGTATCAAATGCCTTGACCAAGTCAAGGTATGCAGTATGCACCATTTTGTCCTTGTCCATTGTTTTGGTGACCTTCTCAGAGAAGTTAGCTAGACTAAGTAGACATGATCTGCCCTAGAAGAAAGCAAACTGGGCTGGATCCAATGTCTGAAGAGTTCCTATGTCATTGTTAATCATTTCCAAAGATTTCATATGTCATTTGTAATCATTTCCATGCTAGTTATTTCCATGGCTTTGCAGATGAGATTATTCAGACTTATGGGTCTGTTATTATCAGGGTCCATAGATGGCATGGCCTGCCCTTATGTAGAGGGATGACCACTGCTGTTCTCCATTCATGGGGCAGAGGCTACAGTAAAACAGTGACTCTAGTTGTCCTAATTTGAGCAAATACGCTGAAACACGCCTGTTTATTTAAGCCACACGAAAAGCTGTATTTGTGTGGCTTAAATAAACAGACGTGTTTCAGTGTATTTTCTCGAATTTGGTTTCATTCAATTCTTGATTCAAGGTGCATCGATCCTTTGGCTTCTATTTTCCAAAGTTTCCTTTTCATATGTTATGTCTGATCAGAGGAACTGGGCAAGGGTGCCCTCTTTCCCCTTTGATATTTGCATTATATTTATTGCCATTGGCAAAGAAAATAAGGGATTCAGAAATTCAAGGATATAATTGGTATGGTAATCAAGAAAAGTTGGCTTTATTTGCAGATGATATTATTTTGTACCTGACAGAGCCACTAATGGACATCTCAGAGTTGTGGAACATTTTGAGACAGTTTCAAGTCTTTTCAGGATATACAATTAATGAAAATAAAAAAGGCTATAATTGTAAACTATGTACCTACACATGAATTGGTTTAGCAATACTCATATTTATGGGACACAATAACATGAAGTTTTTTGGAGTATGGATTAAAAAGAATTCTGTTGTGACAGCTAAGGATTTGGAAAAACTGACAAACTGGAAAGCTGTATTTATAAATATGGATAGTAAGATACAAGCAGTGAAAATGTTTCCAGTCACTTGTTTTATATAAAGGTCAGGCATATTTTTATCAACCAGAGGAGAAGTTGTGGGCAGTAATTACTAAAGAGTTGAAGGATTTTATCTAGAAGGGGAAGAGGGCAAGGGTCACGTGGAATAAGCTGATGTTTCCAAGAGAATAAAGGGGTGTAGGATTACCTGATTTAAAGGGATATTTTAAGCTACATAGTTAGGGCTCATATACATAACACAAACAGAAAGCTATAAAAAAATAGAAATATAGAAAGCTATATATTTCTCTTTCGTCCGACAGATCTTTCGGCAAAAAAGAACTGAAGATTTTTTTGGATGCTCTTTGTGGAGCATATGTTAAAGCTCCTGTCAGTGTTGAATCACATTGGGAATATGTTTTGCTGAACATCAGTGTTCAAGTCACTCCTGACTGTTTCACTTCAGAAAAGCACTTGGTGTGCTACTTAAGAACAGAAGTTGCCATTCCTGTCAGCTGTTGCTGTGTAAGCAACATCAGTGGTATGAGCTCAAGAAGACAGGCATTCAGAGTTTGTTTGCTGTGGTTACCTTGAGTAACTGTGGAGAATCATCTTCCAGCTATTCTGAACAGCCGTTTGAAAGGGATTACATGTTAACCAGGCTTTAAAAGAATTTCTCAGATGATTGGAGTCTACTAGGGCTTCTATTCTTCAGGAAGGCCAGGAAACCATGTGGCTATACTGTCTGTTAAGAACTTGGTAAAATCAAGGAAAACTCCCAGATCTGCCAGAAGGGGCAAGAAAGAGTCCGAGACATCTGGTTATGTACATACAACTGATATTATAGCTGCATATTTGTCATGCACCTGCATGACAATATTTGCATTGCTGCTGATTATTTTATTTATTGCTCACATTTTTGCTTTGCCTTATGAGTCGCACATCTTGCTACTGCAGGTTGAACTGTACAACTGCCTATCTGACCACCAGACATTCCCACTAGTGGCACACTAATGCAGACTGATTGACAATAAGTGTTCTACTACCATTCTACTACTGCAAGATTTCTACTGTTGAAATGCATATGTTTAGTTGCTGCAATTCTTAACTGGGTATCTATGCATTGTGATTTTGCCTGAATGTTATTTTCTTTCCTGGCTTATACTGTTTGTAAGTGCTATATATTGGAATAGTTGATTTGAATTCTGTTCTTCTGTACTTGACTATAGCTTTATTTGATAGATACTGCATATTCATGTATTTCTAACACTTTGTATTCTCTCCTTCATTTTCTCCTGTACCAGCAAATTCTCCTGCTCCACCCATTATCTACTTGCTCGACTGTGAAATCTACTACACTCTACGAGGGTACTAAATACCTAATAACTTAAAAGACTCTGGACCCTTGCACTCTTCTCCATACCCACCTCCTCCAGATTCTAAGAAAGTATGTCTGCATAATTTGTTTGTATTTTTGACCTGTTTTAGCCGGTGCATTTGCTCCCAGCTAAGCCTGCCAGCAGCACCCCCCCCCCTCTAGGTACCCATAAACCATATTTTATCTTACAGTACTGTTATATTGCCTCCCTTATTTTTCCTATTCCCACTGTCTCACTCCTATCCCTTACTCCTAGCGCTGTTCTTGTAACTTACTTCTGTTCCCCTCAGGAAAGCCTCTATTTCATTTATTTTCTTACCTCTACCCCCTTAATTTCTACTGTGAAGCCTGTTTCTCCTTGCTCTTTCCCTGCTATACAAGTTACCTCTGATTTCACTCCTGTCTCACTCCTTACTCTTACTTTCCATTATAATCACTCTTTTCAAACTAAGTAGTGTCTCTGCTCCTCAGCTGGGCTGATTGCCTACGCTCACTCCTCTGTCTGTTTCTGGCCTCCCCCCCCCCCTTCTCCCACCCACCCCACGCACTCCTACACTTATACCTCACAGTCCACACCCCCTTCATAACACACCTATCACACACTACTACCTCATTTGCTACTCTACCCTCTAAATTTTTTTTTTCCAAACCCTCCCCACTCTACATATCCCCTCCCCTCTCTTTCCCTAAAACTATCCTATAACACTTACCATCTAGCCTCTTCATCCTATAAAATATACCTTCCCCACCCTTTACCACTATAATCTCTTCCAACCTCCTCTCATCATGTCTCAAACTACCACCACTTCTACTTCCAAAACCTTTATAACAAAAAACATCTTAACTAAACTAATAGCCCTGATACTTCTCTCTCTAATACTCACACTTCCTTACCTCTTGACCTCCTATGAAATAAAATATAATTACCACCTTAAAAGCTCTTCAAGGCAAACTGCCACTGAACTCATAACCCTAAACTGTAGCCACTCTAACATTACATCAACCTCCTGCTACCTACTAGCAAAATATCATAGACTATCCCACAACAACAGTAATAATCTCTTGTCAAGGAAAGGAAAAATAAACTTTATCTAACTATTCAACCACACTCAGTACATAAGCCCACTACCCTGACAGATGGTGATATACACCCAAACCCTGGTCCTTCAAAGATCTCTACCAAAGACACACCAAGAATCCCTAACTCACCACTTCCTACCAATCTCTAAGTCTAACATTTTACTCTTAGGACACCTAAATATTCGAAGTGTCAACAACAAAATCACTCAACTTCACTCTCTTCTGCAATGTCACTCGTTTGACATTCTCTGTTTAACAGAAACCTGGTTAAAGCCCTACACTAAAGATACTGAAATCATTCCCCCAGGCTACAACATCTTACGATTAGACCGCAATAATCGTAAAAGGCGGAGGAGTAGCCCTCATTTTAAAACCAAACTTAATATATCCACAATTCCCTATGACCCCCCTGAAAACACCAATACTGAACTCCTTATAACTAAGTTACAACTCAACCCTAATAAAGCCATCTACATTATCTGTGCCTACCTTCCACCTGGTAATAACTCCACAAGCATAGAAAGTATTCTTAGCTGGGCTTCAACTAGCTACCCACAAGAAACCATAATACTTGGAGACTTTAACCTTGATTGGTACTCAGTTAATTCTAACAACCCAGCCTCCCATATTAATCTCCATAACTTTACCCAAACTATAAATACCCTACTAGAACTAATAAACCAAACAACAAAGAAAGTATACTTGATTGGATCCTTGTTAACAAACCCCAACTAAATTACCAAGCAGGGACCCTGCCTGATGATATCAGTGACCATAACTTAACCTATATCATAAGGCAAAAGAATATCACTACAAATACTCCTTCAGTCAGGACCGTACGAAGTATTAAACATTTTAACCCCACTCTATTTAAAACTGAACTCAATGCATGTGACTGGACTCCACTAAAACTCTTCCCCTTAATGAAGCAGTTCAATACTTTAATACCAAATTCTTAACTATCTTAGATACCCATGCTCCAAAACGTACTATAAGAATAAAAACTAAACCAGCCCCCTGGCTATCAAAAGAAACAAGACAGAAAATATTACTCAGAAACAAACTCTGGCTACAATGGAGAACTACTAAGCTACCCTTAGATCATCAAACCTTTAGAAAACTAAGAAACATTACCAAAAAAGCTATTCTTTCTGATAAAAACACTACTATTGTAACCTTCAGCAATCTAATCATAACAATCCCCAAAATTCTGGGCAACATTGAACAAACTTCTTCACCCTGGACAAACTTCCACTCCCTCCCCCTTGGGATCTGACAAAATTTCTTCCCTTGAAACTGCCAACACCTTCAACTCCTTTTCACTGATACTATCAACTCACTAGCCTCTCACCTTTCATCAGATAACTCTAATGTTCCTCAACATGCCACCACTAATTTACCGAGCTTTACTATTCAGCCCATCTCTACCACCTTTATCCTAAAATGTATTCAAAAGCTCATGTACTCCATCAGCCGACCAACTTCCATCTGAATTTCTTCAAAAAGCAGCCATAGAAATAGCCTATCCCATATCAATTCTTATTAACAGAACCATTAAAGAAAGAAACATCCCTGACATCTGGAAAATCTCACATATTATACCCTTACACAAGGGAGGAAACTCTACAGAATATTCTAATTATAGACCCATTGCCCTCCTGTCTCCACTAGCAAAAATCATGGAAAACAATCAGCTAATGTCCCACTTAACTAAACATAACATACTATCTCATTGTCAACATGGCTTCAGGCCTTTTCATAGTACTACTACTGCTCTCCTTTCTTTTACTGACTTCATTAACAAAACCATAATAATAATACCCTTTCTTCTGCACTTTTCATCGACCTATCTAAAGCTTTTGACATGGTCAATCACCCTCTTCTCCTAAAAATCTTGGAATCACTTGCTATTGAACTGAATACCATCCAATGGTTCACCTCCTATCTTTCTAACAGGAAACAAGCTGTACTCTGGGAGAATAAACTCTCCTCTCTTCTCCCAATCTCCCTCGGTGTACCACAAGGCTCGATTCTTGGGCCCCTTCTTTTCTCCCTATTCATAAATGACTTACAAGTAGCTATTCCCAAGCTACGTGCATACAATATGCAGATGACTCCACACTCATCTGCTCTGCAAAACCATCCCAGAGCTTCAAACTGTTACTCAAAATGTATTCCATTTGGTTGAAGCATGGTTCTTAAACGCTGCCTACTTCTTAATGCCAAAACAAAAACTCCTCCTTTTCAAACCCACTACCAGATCCCCTCACTGGACTTCTCTATCTCTTCTATTAACAATACTCTCATAACACCTGACTCTTCTACCAAACTACTAGGTGTGACAATTGATAACAATCTTACCTTTGATTATCACATAAACAACACTATCAAAACTGTACATAGAAAACTGGGCTCCTCTATAGAATTAAAACATTCCTATCCCCAACAGCCAAAGCTACTTTGGCTCACTCTCATCTCATCTCCACTCTTCTATGCCTCACCAATTTACACTAACCTAAAGAAAAATAATCTTACTAAATTGACCACTACTTACAATAGTATAGCTAGATTTGTTACTGGTAATCAATTCAGAACACATCACTGCCTGAACCTACAACAAATTCACTGGCTTGAATTACAAAACATGTTGATTCTTTCTCAACTTCCCATCATCCACAAATCTTTTATCTGCCAAACAACACTCCTTCATTTTCTAACCTCCTCACCCCTTACTCTAACCTGAGCTCACTCCGCTCCTCTAACAAACTCCTAGTTACTGCTACCAAATCCAATAACCTTGCTGGTGACCTGTTTTCTAACTCCATTGGTAAACACTGGAACTTATTGCCCACTGAACTAACTTCTATTTTATCTCCTGTCCTCTTCAAACAAAAACTTAGACTCCACCTTACTAAACACTGGCTATGCCCCTGCCTTAACCCAGACTGAACCCATGTATTTAGCTCATCTCCCACTACCCCTTGATCTCTGTGATCTTTGCTACCTTCTACTTATTTTCTCACTATTCTATCACTTACCTCTCCTCTATCCTTCTCCTTCCTAATTATATTACTCAGTTTACTGAGGACTCCTAGAAATATCTAATCTAATCTATCCTACTTACTTAGCTGTCCTTAAATACCCTTTTCTCTTTCTTATAATGTTTGATTATTCTAAATAACGTATGCCTGTGTTTTGCTTCCAAGAGTCATGAGTACACTTTTGTACAACTGTTAATTTGTGCCTATTATAAGTTTGATTCTTTGTATAATATTGTCCTGATACAGAATATTTTGTATGCTGCTCTCTTTTGCATCGTATGTAATAGTTATTATGTCTTTGTGGAGCTTTTCTCCCCGGGCCTCTGCTGAAAATGGAAATATATCCAGCCAGACTAGCCCGGTTAACAAATGTAAAATAAAATAAAATAAAATAAAATAAATAAATAAATATAAGGGAAAAGGGATGACAATGAAGTAGGAGGAATTTGAAGAAATAAGGAGAGAGTGGGATTTTTTTATGCAGATCTTTAAGGAGAATAATAATAGAAATACAAAATATTATAGTCATAAAGTAGCAGAAAATCTTCTAAAAACTAAGCCAACACAAGAATGGAGAAAGGAGATTTTGCCAATATGGATGACTGCAATTAGGGGTACAGAGTATAGGCAAGGGGGCTGGAATATACTGGAGAAAACTGTCAAAGGAGCTAAGGTATTGGTAGCACATAACTAGAGAGGAAAAGGTAACTGAATGAGAAGAGGCCAAGAAGACATTTGAATCGCAGGATAGACACTGCCTTCCCTATCAGGAATTGATATTAGAATATATAGGGGTTAGGAGGGTGGCCTAATGGTTAAGGTGTTTGCCTTACAAACACAAGGTGCAGGGTTTGAGTGTCACAAGGGATAATTGGCTAGGCTTAAAAAATCGCTCACAAGGGCAGTTAGCCTAGTACTGATCTATGAACCTATAATAAAAGAGAAGGGGATAGGAGAATCCTAAGCGAAAAACCCGCTCTAGTAGAGTTTTCGTTGAATGTAGAACAGAAGCTGCTGTTAAAAAAGGGATAATAATAGGGCATATAAAATATTGCACAATAATTACAGGAATCAATCAGAGGAGGGAAAAGAGTGGAAAGAGATATTGGATAAGCAATTCACAAGGAAACAATGGGAGGACATATGTCGGGCTCCCTACTATGCAACAAACTCTAGATGATTTAGGGTTTCTGCCTAGAAGCATTTACATAGGTATTTTTATATCCCAAGCAAAATCCAATCATTTTTTTCCTCTGGTAGATGGCAAATTTTGGAGCTGTGATGGGGAAATAAGAGGTAACTGGGAACATATGTTTTCGGAGTGTAATAAGTAGGCAGCCTTTAAAAATTCCCTACAGAATATTCTCTCAGAAATATTATGCGAGCAAATGAGTGAAACTAAGGTAAGGCAGGAACTGATCAATTTATGTAATGCTGGATTGATGATAATTAAACAAAAGAATATATGTGATATATAATGCTAACATTTGTTTGCTTTCTTTTATATAAATGTATGTTTGCCTATGTCTTAAGTGCTAATTCAATGTTGTTGTGTCTTTCGGCTTTTTCCTGGTTAGGGGTCACCACAACGGACCTCCGGTCTGCTAATGATTGGCAGTAGATTTTTTTACGTGCCAGGTTGCCGGCCCTGATGCACAACCTTCAACAAAGGTACGCCCATTCACGCATGTCTCCACACAGAAGACGCTCTAGCTGAGAATCGAACAGGACAATGTTAAGTGCTAATTCAATAAAGATGTTAAAAAAACAATGCAGGAGCCAGCAGTGAGGTAAGCAGATTACAAAGGCACTTCACACTGATGAAATGAAACAAAATACAAACATACCAGTCGCACAGTAAAAATATTTTATGCAATTATAAAAATAATCAGAAGTACTTATCTTCTGCTTGAATTGCACTGGATTCAATTCAAACTCTCTGGAAACAGCAGTGTGACAACCAAGTGTTTGTGAACTCAGTGGAAATAAGCCAAGAGCTGCATCCACAGGAAGACTTTATACCCTCAGAAAACTGACTAAACACAAGAAATAGCTTTGTAGCCAATCAGAGGATCACACTCAAAACTTTTTCTCTGTGATTCCCAGTTCAAAACAGACCATTCTGCCCCTTCCCCTGCACACACACACACACACACACACACACACACACACACACACACGCACACACGCACACACACGCACACACACACACGCACACACGCACACACACACACACACACACAAAATTGCCAGAACAGCACAGTCCTAAGTTTTCTTACTGTAAAAATCACAAAGATAAAGCCCAGAGGTAAAGAACTAAGCTATAGACAACTGACTAAACCAGGAAACACTAATAAAAATTACTCAACAATGCAGGAGCCAGCAAAGACTAAATATTGCCAAGAGAGGGGTATTGTTGAGTGCAAATCTTCGGAGATAGTTTTCCTTTTACAGGTTTGTTTTTTTAGGGTTTTTTTTGTTTTGTTTTTTTTTTTTTTTAGTTTTAAAATTGCTACAAGAGGCCAACTGAAATGTGGCAGTGGCAACAGTTTTATTCTATTATTTAAATTTACATTTACATTTGCTGCAATCGCAGTAGAGTGTGTATCTTTGTCTTTTTTGCTAGAGAAATCTGGACAAAGCCAAAATAATGAGGGGAAAAACTAGGGACAATAAACCAGGGACAATATTTAAATATTATTGCAATTAACTTAAAAAGTAACTGGAGCAACAGATTTTGCATCATAATGTATTATCTGAACAAAAAGGAGTAAGACAATCTAATGTCTTGCATTATTCACTTGTCTGTAATCGTCAAGTGACTTAACAGGGAATCAGGGTTAGGACAAAAAATTTTATTTAAAATCAGAAAAGTTCTGTAAAATCAGGGACAGTTAAGAGGTATGATTCCCTGCATATCATTCAACTTTGTTCAATAATTCAGACAAAGTAAAAAAAAATGACGGGGGGGTGCTCTGACCCACAATTAGGAATTCTTTTTTAAATATTACTCTAATTCATTTAAAACTTTAAACAGCATGTTTTGCATCAAAAGCATATTCTGAACAATAAAAAGTATGAAACTTTAATGTCTGGTACTACTGAAGTATTTGAGATCCTAAGTGAGTTATCAGAAAATGTGGGACAAGGCAAAAAAAAAAACAGAAAGCAACATTAGAGACATTCTGCAAAATTAGTGACAGTTGAGTAGAATTTCTCCCTCCATACCTCTCAATTTTTGCTGATAAATTATGGACAGCAAATACCTGTAATCACTGTAATTCGTTTTAAAAATGAATAGAACATATTTTGCTTCAGCATGCCTTTTCAAGGGCTGTTGTCTGGAAGTATTCATAAAAATGTCTTGAAATAGTTAAGTGATATTATCATTTGAAGATAGGTTGAAATTCAGACAAGAATGGTCTTTGTAAATTGAAAGAGTGATTTTTTTATGAAATAGTCATCTGAAAACAACAGTTCTTTTAGTTCTCGGACTAAACTAAACAAAAGATGTATGATTTCAGACTTAAAAGGAGTGTTTTCATATCTGTCTATATTGAGGCAGAAAAATGTAACTTAACAGTCAATTGAGTCGGTAAAATTCAAGGTGCTTGCTCCTTTTCATTCCTTAAGGGTGGGGGCCTTAAGTCCAATGGCGACATGTAATTATGCTAGTAAAATTCCTTGAAAGTTTAATGATTCATTTCTGAACCCTTTTGGATATATAGGCTATAAATCAAAGAAATAAAATAGCCTAACTAGACAAGTATTTTCAGGACAGACCTTGTGAAAATGCTCAGTAGTTAAGGGGCTGAATGTTCCATTAGTAGTTGCTGTTGCATCTGCCACTACAATGGCTCCTTAGTGCACATTTTCAGAGTGGAGTTTTCAATTATACAAATGGAGCTGTTCACACATCATGGTGCATTTTTAAAGACATTTTTGTATGTATTATTTTTCTGTGTTGGTTAATTGCTTATGCTTGGGCAATGTCAGCACTTACATTTGACACATTTTCTATGATAATTGTTGCTAGATGACATAATCTTGCTGTCTATTAATATAGTCTGAAATACATCTGTCTACCTCTGTTGCTTTTTGTCTGTGGCTGTGTACATTTCTTTGCATTATCTTACTTTCTTTGCAATGTTTCATTTTGTCCCACACACCCCATAGTGATACGCATATGAGATATTTTCTGAATATCATACATAGTCCATGTTATTTTTTGTCATAGTTTTTATTTATTGACATGTTTACTTGGGTATTCAATGCACTATTGTAGTAAAGTGTGCTTTTCACATTATCACTGTATGTTATTTTGGCAAAGATGGTCCACTACATCTGAAAAATATTATGTTGGTGGAAGCTTCAACCAGATGGAAAGAGAAAAAGCATTTTGCATAGGGACATTTGACATTTGGGGGATTTGCTTGCCACTTACTTCCTAATTATGTATACTAAGTCCTAGAAATGCACAACATCCGAGAAGATTGAAAAGCCCAAATCTTTAAAATCAGCTGCTGGCAAAGTAATACAAACTGCACTAGTAGTAATTTTCAATAAAAACACTGATTGATGAGTTGCAGCTCATGGAAGTGTACTTGAAGAGGGTCTATATTAGAACATCAAATGTTCAAAATTGCGAATGCTCTAATGAGTGAAAATGCTGGACCTCAAAGTACTTTTTTGGGGATTGCAGTACAGTGAAGATCGAAATATTTGCTGTTTTCTCACTGTAGTGTGATCTCAGAGTTGAAATATATATTTAGCGGGGGAGTTTGAGGTCTGGCATTTTCACTCATTAGAGCATTCGTGGTTTTGAACATTCAATGTTCTAATATAGACCCACTTGAAGAGCCTAAATCTTGTCCAGTTTGTACCTGAACAAGGGAAGGGAAGCTGATGGAGAATACAACCCAATGATGTAAAGTTGTATCATACTGTAAAGGATCAGACTACTGTTGCTGACATCTAGTGTTTAAGTATGTTTACACAGTCACATATTCAATATTTTATACTACAGCCATACATCATACCAGGTTTTCAACATCTGTGCTTTTGACTTTGGTCTTCCTGCATTTGGTGGTTCGTCATTAGATATACAGCATCTCTCTTTTTGACATACTGTGCATTGAATAAAAAGCCCATTAACTAATCTTTCTCATGTTATGTTCATTTTCTGCTTGTATATTAGCTGGGTTTTGTATAACACTGTGCTATGCTTACATTATATTTTTTTTGTTTAACTGGTTATCTGTAGCTCCATTTTCCTTATGGCCCACGTCATGGCTTAAAAGATTGGTTTGAATGGGTTGATCCTTAAAGTTAGGAAACAGTAAGTAAGTAAACAAAATACATC
Organism: Protopterus annectens; assembly: GCF_019279795.1. Taxonomy (NCBI): domain Eukaryota; kingdom Metazoa; phylum Chordata; order Ceratodontiformes; family Protopteridae; genus Protopterus; species Protopterus annectens. Next base: position 778,364,917 of record NC_056725.1, on the reverse strand, counting down.
TATATCAATACACATCACAAATAAGAATCCACGCATCTATTTCCTGATGGTGATATGAATGCTAGTATACATCTATCAGATGGAATCCCATGCCCCCATAACAGGGTCCTTTTGATCTTTGCAGCTCTACATTGTTATATATGGGATATAACTGTGGATTAACAGCCACATTTATATCTTCTGTATTTTGGAGGAGCTCTAGAGATGAGGATGGCACCACATGCAAAAATAGCTAACTATATAGATATAGATCAAAGAAACCAAGTATAAAGTTCTGAAAGATTTGCTGAAAAGTCTATCAGGGAAGAAAGTTTGACTTATAATACCTGGAATTACAGTATAAATACATTGTATAGTATCTGTGGGTTATGGCATATTCTAAAAGTTACTCTGATATTTGATTTGGTTATAGGACTATATTTTAGGGCTGTATCTATGTATCTCCTGCATGTTCTGCATATTTTTGATGGGGGAATCCACATGCCCCATGGAAGGAAAGAGTCTGGAGCAACCACTTGGCTAAATGTTAACTTTCTACTCAACAGTCAGCAGCAAAATCAAAGCTCAGCACATCAGAGGTCTTGCTAATGTGACATAATCCAGTTCTACAATTATGTCATCAGTGATGTAGACAACAGGGAGTCCTGTGAAGATGAAAGAAGTTTTGAAAACAATTAAAGGACGTGAAGGTCAAAAACTGAAAATGGCTTTCTGACTGAAGAAGAGGGTGGTTATTAGAGGGGGAGAGCTGTCGAGAGAAATGTCAGAAAACACTGAGGTGCTACAGGTTCAGAATACAGACTAGTCCTGTTGAGTGTATTTGTGTCACATACCACACTTGGAGGACAAGATCAGCTTATGTGTTGAAAGTATGAAGACTAGTACGGTAGTTAATGGATGCTGAGGCAGGCTCCTGTAAGATTTACAGCAGCTTGCTTTGTGAATAGACAGAATACAACTAAGATTTAGTGTAAAAGGTACACGATTAGGCTCTTTGTGGAACAACCCACACAAACCACATTTTTAGTAGGGTACCCATAAGTGCGACAGAGAAGGAACATGATTTTCAGGGTGATAATCACCTCTAAACTGAACACGTACTACACAATCTGAAAGAGCATAAGGAATGGAGGTACTGTATATAAAATTGCTCTTAGAAATTTAGGTTTGAATATATTAAGAGAAAGAAGAGAACGTGATATATGACTTTGATGCACTATATTTTGAGAGTAAGTCATAGGAACAAAGCTGAATAAAGGGGCTTGAGAAAGAAGAAAATAGGGCACCAGCAGCAGTGCTTCACAATAGACTTGAAAAAAACATTACTTCACAAATAGAGGGGTAGGTCTTGAAGTATGAGGCAGATGTAAAATGTACTTGACTAGAGAAATACTGGCAGGAAGGGGATATGCACAGGGTGTAGATCACTGAGTGTATTGTTCCTATTTCAGCCACTGCAGCTAGACAGCATGTACATATAAGTACTGAGCATGTGCAAAAACAGTGCCAATTTATACAGTCAGCCAGAGTGAATGCAGTCATGAATGGAAATGCATACGTTTCATCATCTCTTTTGAATGCATGAGACAAGCAACATGGTACCAGAATGGAATCTGAAGTTGAAGCAATACACAAGCCATAAAGCACACGGTTAGAAGTGGAGGAATATACTGGAGTGAACTCACAAACAGGTCAGCGGTTATTCAGAGGTACTTAAATTTGTTTAAATGATTTTTCAGTCAACGAATGTGTGTCAAAGCATTCAAAACATTCAAAATAATTACCGAGATAAACTAAATGTCCGAAATTGCGACATACAGATAAAAGTATTCAAAATAAATACAAAAGTCTTCAAAACAATTTCCAAAATGTTTAAGAAGTATGAAATGGTTAAAATGACCACATTTCTTCACAATGTACTATTTTTTCACATTAATTAAAGCTATTCAAACTCTCCGAAGTTTCTGGAATGTTCACAGTGTTTGCAGTGTCATAGTGAAGCCTTTTCAAAAAGATTGTTGTGCATTTGAGTATAATTACAAGTACCTGGTCTATACTTATGTTTAAACATATTTTGTTGTGATGGCAGAGGAATTTCGCAGACCTGAACTACTGGTGTTTGATAATAATATTGCTGAGAACTGGCAAGTGTTTGAACAAGAATATGATATTTTCATACAAGCTGCTTTTTCTGATAAAGCTGCACATACACAGGCATTCATACTTCTTAATTTAGCTGGCTCAGAAGCCAATGAGAGGGAACACTTGTTTGTGTATGCACCTGCTGTGTATGCAGGAGAGGGGGAGAAACCGGTCTGTATGAGTTATATGCTATTTAAGTCATGAGGGATTATTCCTTCATTGGTGAATAAATATAGTTACCAACAGCTGCTGGCTTTGTTTGTTTGTTTGCTATTTGGATTACTAGCCGTGCAGCGTCTTCCGTGCATCTGTTCTGGATTCACAAGCAACATGGTACCAGAATGGAATCTGAAGTTGAAGCAATACACAAGCCATAAAGCACACGGTTAGAAGTGGAAGAATATACTGGAGTGAACTCGCAAACAGGTCAGCGGTTATTCAGAGGTACTTAAATTTGTTTAAATGATTTTTCAGTCAACGAATGTGTGTCAAAGCATTCAAAACATTCAAAATAATTACCGAGATAAACTAAATGTCCGAAATTGCGACATACAGACAAAAGTATTCAAAATAAATACAAAAGTCTTCAAAACAATTTCCAAAATGTTTAAGAAGTATGAAATGGTTAAAATGACCACATTTCTTCACAATGTACTATTTTTTCACATTAATTAAAGCTATTCAAACTCTCCGAAGTTTCTGGAATGTTCACAGTGTTTGCAGTGTCATAGTGAAGCCTTTTCAAAAAGATTGTTGTGCATTTGAGTATAATTACAAGTACCTGGTCTATACTTATGTTTAAACATATTTTGTTGTGATGGCAGAGGAATTTCGCAGACCTGAACTACTGGTGTTTGATAATAATATTGCTGAGAACTGGCAAGTGTTTGAACAAGAATATGATATTTTCATACAAGCTGCTTTTTCTGATAAAGATGCACATACACAGACATTCATACTTCTTAATTTAGATGGCTCAGAAGCCAATGAGAGGGAACACTTGTTTGTGTATGCACCTGCTGTGTATGCAGGAGAGGGGGAGAACCACCATATTGTGATACAGGCTGAAATGCAGGAAGACCCTGAGTGCTTAAAATGTAAATTTAGAGAAATGTGTAACCCTCAAATGAATATTACAATGGAAAAGAATGTTTTACACAAGAAATCAAAAGCCTGGTGAAACTATAGCAGCTTACATTACTGACTTGAGAAATAAAGCAAAAACATACAGATTTGGTGACTTGCAAGATAGTTGATAAAGGACATACTTGTGTGTAGTGTTAATGATGCAGTGAGAAAGATTTTGCTTCAAGATAGTGATTTAACATTGAGCAAAGCCATACAGACTTTGTCAAATATATGAGCTTACAGAGAAGCCCACAAATATGTTTATGAATGAGAAAAGCATGCATACAGTGTCTACCAGTGCAAATGTTAATATTGTACAACAGAAAGCTAAGATAAAAAAAGCAATACAAACCAAAGATTGTGCCACCACCTAACCCTAACCATATACCACAAAGAGATTGGCTGCTACCCCAAACAACCTCATTGTTAACTGTCGTAATTGTGGAGGCAACCATGAACCTAAATGAGAAAAGTGCTTTGATCACCAATGTCACAAATGTAAAAAGTAGAATTGTTTCAAAAGGCTTTGTAAGTCTAAGGTACCGCAATCTTTTATTAAAAGAGCATACAAAGAAGCAAGTGGATTAGTTAAAAAGCCGTGAGCAAACTTTCTATGTTGATGGTGTCTCTGTGACTGATAAAAATGTTAATACAGTACTATCAGTTGGCAGCAAAGGCCAAAATATTTTGTACTGTTTGGAGTAATGGAAAAGATGTAGAGCTTAAAGTAGATACTGGGTCCAAGTACAATGTTATATCAGCACAAATGTTTGCCAAGGTGAAAGCTGGTGAGAAACTTGATTCAGCAAAGTGTACTAAGCTAGTTGCTTATGGTGGTGATGAGATTCAAACTGATGCCACAGTAGTTCTCACATGCCATTCTGCTGGGAACAGCTATGACTTACAGTTTTACATAGTCAGAAGACACGTGCAGTCACTGTGATGAAGCCATTCTTATGGTGAAAGCGCTCAGTCATTGAGTCATTTGAGTTTTGTGCTATTAAATCAGTGAAACCACATTTGTGTTGGGACTTTTTTATTTTTATTTCATTGTTTTTTGCTTTGTTGGAAGATTTGGTGTTTTTGTGACGTGCAGTTACTGTTAGGCCTCAAAGATAGTTTGAGAATGGGACTGATTTCATTTAATAAGGAGGTCCACCATGTAAGTATGAATAACCACAATAGTTTTACACAGAAAAGTTTTTAGTGAATATGCTGATATTTTCAAAGATGAGCTTGGCAAGCTTCCAGTCACATGTTCCATGAAGTTAAACCATGAGGTAAGCCCAGTTGTCAGACCAGCAAGGAAGGTTCCTGTAGCAATGCAGAGTAAAATAAAAACAGCACTAGACAAAATGGTGAATGTAGGTGTGATAACTCCAGTAAAATAACCAAATGAGTGGGCATCCTCCATGGTTGTAGCTCAAAAGAAAAGCTCAGATGATATTCAAATATGTATTGATCCCAGAGACTTTAACAACATGCTTAAACGTCCTCATCATCTGATATGCTCAGTTGAAGTAGCATCTCTTATACTAAATGCCACTATTTTTTCACTCTTAGATGCAAAAATTTAATTTTGGCAAATTTCGCTGGATCACAAATCTTCATTCTTAACTACTTTCCGTATACCATTTGGAAGGTACAGATTTTTTGAGAATGCCATTTGGGATAAATTCTGCCAGTGAAGTATTTCAGCGTGTGATGGAACAAATTTATTCAGGTTCTCCGTGTGCTATCATAGCAGATGACATTATTGTAGGGGGCAATGGTGAAGCCGAACATAATAGAAACCTCAAGAAAGTTCTAGACAGTGCACATGAAGTCACTCTTAAACTGAATCCTCAGAAATATAAATTCAAGCTTAGAGAAATTACTATTGTGGGTCATTTGTTTAACAGTTCTAGCTTACAACCAAATCCGTCTAAGTAAGCTGCAGTTCTTGAGATACCATTTCCATAAAATTTCACATCTTTGCAATATTTTCTTGGTATGGTCAACTAGTTAGGAAAGATCATCCCAGACCTGAGTGAGCTTTCAGCACCATTACACGAGTTGACATGCAAAAAGGTAAACTGGTCATGGTCGGAACAACACCAAAGAGCATTTGATGTTCTGAAACAGAAAATTGCCAGTCCACCCACATTGAGATATTATGATGTTCACAAACCAATAACTCTTTCATATGATACTTCAAAGTATGGCCTTAGTGCAGCATGTCTTCAAGAAGGTGTACCAGCAGTCTATGCATATAGAACTTTAACTCAAACTGAGATGCAGTATGCATAAATTGAAAAGGAGCTTTTGGCAATAGTGTTCGCATGTTCAAAGTTCAATGATTATATTTATGGCAAACCTGTTCATATAGAAACTGATCACCATCCTCTAGTGACAATTCTAAAAAAGCCTATACATTCAGCCCCAGCTTACTTGCAACACATGATGTTAAAATTGCAGAAGTACAATTTCAATATCGTCTATACAAAATGTAAATATTTTCAGAAGCTAACACGTTACCAAACATGGATGGCCAGCGCAACAAACCAGTCTACCATTTGACATACAGAACTATTTTCCTTACCAAGATGAGCTCATGATGGAATATGGAATCATCATGAAAGGTCATAAAGTAGTTATTCCTTCAATGTTACAACAGGAATATATCCAGATTTTACATCGTGGACAGCCGGGTACTGATTCTACCAAAAGAAGGGCAAGAGGCATAGTATTTTGGCCTTCCATGTCAAAAGATATAGAGAAGGAAACTCTAGCATGTTCTATTTGTAATAGTACTAAATTACATCAACAAAAACAGCCACTTCAGCTAAACCAGATTTTTGAACTACCATGGTCGATGGTTGCTACCTATATTTTCGAATGGAAAGGTTAACATTATTTATTGTTAGTAGACTCTTACTTGAATTGGTTTGAAATTTACTTTCTTCCTAAGCTAATATTCAGCACTGTCATTACAAAATTGAAGAGACATTTTTCTGTGCATGGTAGTCCACACAGAGTTGTATCTGATTATGGTACACAGTTTACAAGTCAGCAGTTCAAGAAATTTGCTGAATCCTGGGACTTTGTCCATGTTATTAGTAGTCCTGAGTATCCACACAATGCAATGGATTATCTGACCGTGCAGTCCAAAGTGTGAAATGTTTGTTAGAGAATTCTAAGAGAGATGGTACCAATGTTTTTCTTAACCTACTCAATCTCAGAAACATTCCCCAAGATAACTTGCTTGGTTCAGAGAATAATGTCTAGGCAGCCAAGAACAACCTTAGCAACCAGTAAACAACTATTGATTCCAAATGCAAACAACAAATTAGTCCAAACTCAACCTTTAAAAAATGTCAGTCACAAAAGTTGTACTTCGATAAATCTAGGAAATCTCTTAGACCATTATGACAAGGAGAGATCGTAAGGGTACAGACATCTAAAGGATATGACTGAGTGGGTATTATCAAAAATAATTGTGAGAAACTGAGATCTTATATTGTACAATTGGAAGGAATGGATTTCAGAAGGAACTGAAGACATATACTTTCAGTTTCTGAACCAGTGATGCAGCAGATTGCCTGTGCCAAAGACTCTATTTCTCAGAGTGACCTTACACTTGTTCCAGTTTCAGAGGAGAGTGTACTTTCCTCAAATAATCCTGATGTTATCCCTGAAGTTCCTATTGAGACAAATTCTCCAGAGACTACCCCTGTCACTAAGCCCAATCAAAGCTTTTATGTAACCAGATTGGGTAGAATTTCCAGACCCAGTCCAAAATATACAGCGGCTTGGACTTTTATTTTTTATTTTTATTTATTTTACATTTGTTGACCGGGCCAGTCCAGCTGGATATATGTCCATTTTCAGTAGAGGCCTGGGGAGAAAAGCTCCTTGAAAACACAGTAAAGTTTATATATAAAAATCACAATATTTAACAGGTACAGGTGCAATACAAAATTAAGCTATTGAGTTCTGATTTGTTATTAATACTGAAATGCTATCTAGCTTATAGATTGTCTTCTTCTCCTATAGCATGTTGAACAAATCAAAGAGGGAGGATGTAGATCACTGAGTGTATTGTACCTATTCAGCCACTGTAGCTAGATAGATATACATATAAGTTACTGAGAATGTGCAAGAACAGTGCCATTTTATATAGTGAGGCAGAGTGAGTGCAGTCATGAATGGAGATGTATATGCGTGTGTGTTTGAAGTATTGAGTGAATCAATTAGCTTAAATACATGTTCTGATTACAGTTCCTGACAATGTTTATGTAAAATAAATATCTTGAACCTTTACACCACTTCATCGTCTCTTGAATGCATGAGACAAGTGACACAGGGGTTAGCTGCACCCCTCATATGTACTCAAAAGATCACAAGTCTTATTTCACTGGCTTCTTCATATGTTCATATTCTCAAGTAATCCAAAGTCATATCTGCAGAAGAGGGTCTAGATTACTCCTAAGCAACTCATGAGAAAGATTTACAGATACCCACATTATTTCTGTTGAATTTGTAATCTGTGTAGTGTCAGAATGGAGCCAAATATAGAGTATTTTTGTGAAAGATTCTATGGATTCCTACTCTAAAACAAAACTGTGGCCTTCTATACGATATGATCAATCATTTTTCTTCCCTTAGTACATCTTCACATTTGTGCAGAATAGACAGTAACACTGTTAAATTAGAGTTATCATTCTCTCAAAAAAAGTCATAATTTGCATATATAGTCCCTCTCACTAGCATGCTGATACTCATTTGTACATCATTATCCTGTCATTAGCATACAGTCCATACTGCATATTTATTCTGTAGCACAGTTGCACTGCATTTGTGTTGAAATCCCCCCTACCTACACATTGCCACTCACTGTGCTGTTTCAGGCAATGTATGGTGTTGCTTTGTTTCTCATCACCCTTACTCCCCGGTATCTTTCATGGCTAAACATCTTTCATCAGAGAAGAGGCTATCCTTTTCTGATTTATTATTTCCATTATGAACTAAGCTACTCACAAAATGTAATCAGAACCTATGTCTAAATCATAAGCTCAGTTAATTATTGCACCATGAATCAAATTAATAGGTCATATTGCAGTAAAATTTCTTATAACCCATATGGAATTAGACCTATCCACTAAAAGTAATATGAAGCGATACTGCAGACAATTGGAGAAAAACAACCCTGGCTCTAAGGTGCAGAGGGATAAAGCCCTGACTATGACCCATATAACTCCAGTTCTGTGAAAAGCTTGAAGAGTTGGGAAGGGGAGAATGGGAAATTAGCAGTTTCAGCTCATTCATGCTGGAAGAAGATGTGGTGTTACCCAATCAGCTTTTCTGCTGCTCTTGTACAACAGTGGAGGCCCAAAGTACAGAAAGCTGGTGCTGGTATGAGGAATAATTTACACTCTGGCTACTCAAGCCAATTATGATAGTCCTGGTGTTCACATGTGAGAGAGTGCACATGCAAAAATAGAGGGGCCTTGGTAGTCCCTGAGGTGATGTCGGTGCACTCATCAACAGGGATTATGCTTGGGCCATATAGAAATGCCCCCAATGTTCACATCCTGGATTACGTGAAGCTTATGAGGGGATGTGCATCACATAGTTTTCCAACAGGGACATGTAGGATTGGTCACCACAGAACCCTGGTTTGGGGGTAAGCTGGACCTATGTTAACAAGGTAACAAGGGTACACAATGCCACAGGGAAAGAATGAAGCAACCAAGTGTGATCAGAGGCAAAAGCACTCTCATGACTGTCTGGATGGCAGACTGTTTTGGACAGCTTGCAATGTACTTCACTCTACTAGGTACATCTCTAGTACAGGGACAGAATGGCTTGATTGCAATGGCGGAAGGCTTGATGGTAGGCAGGCATGGGGGCAAAAAGTACATAAAAACAGTATGGGAAAAAATTATATAACCATAACAAAGACAAAAGTCAAATTATACAACAAATCCTAGGCATACAAACAATTTTAACATACCCCTCTTTCTTAGGATTTATAATGCATACCCTTCACATTCTATTGCACTTGTTTAGAACTTTGGCTGGGGAGGTGGTCACATTTTTACTGGAAAATGAAGGTGAAAGAGTTGGCAAGTCAATTTGGTGGAATGTTGCGTTTTTTCTCCAGAAAGACTGCAATAAACCATTCTTTATATAGAACAGATTGTATGGTGATATGCCTTTCTTTCTGTTTAAGGAGGGCAGAAATAAAGAAATTTAGAGGGCTATTTGTCAGAGAAATTCAAGGTATGACACATGGTTACATAGGTGCTTATACTTGTCATATAGCCATGAAGATGACTGAGAAGCAAACCATGTCACCCAATATTGGTAGTACATTAATAGCATCCATCATTTAATAGATTATCCCCACATATCACAGGTGAAAATTCACAATCACCCATCCAATCATCCAGATAGATCTTAAGGGTATTCCAATTTATATGTAATGTGAACTGCTTGCAGAGATGAAGGATATGTTTGGTTAGGTACTTGTCATGCCAAGTGATATTGTTTATGTAGTAGCACTGGTTTAAGACTCCAGAGTGGGTATTTGTTTTGTCACGGGTTCTATTCATTTGAAGCAGTTCAAATATTTCAGAGGCATTCATAACATGGAAGGCTAAGCAGAGATCACCCCTTAGGATTCTATAAAAGAATGCATAGAGGGATATGGCTTTTAGTCTCTCAGATTATCTAAAAGTACTAAGATCTGAAATCATTTTGGTAAGGAAACTTTGATGCCTTTAATGTTGGTTTAGGTACTTCAAGAGGTATATGATGAACAGGGTATTATATTCAGTGATGGGCTTCTTAGGGGATATGTAAGTGGAAGTATAATGTCTTGGGACCTTGTGGAGATACACAGAAGTATAGGTTGCACAATATTTACACTGTAGTCCAAGGAGAGCTCATTATCAATGTAGGTACCCAAGTCCTTGATTACTGGATCTGAGGTAATGAAACATTGTCTTTATAATATGTGGTGATAATGTTAGATTTACAAAGGGGAAATATATTACAACTTTTGGCCTTGAGACTTAGGCCATGATTCATACACCATATGCCTGTATGGTCCATCCCTTGTTGGAGAATTTCAATATCAAAATGGGAACTGGTAAGCACCACTGCTTTCTGATCATTGGCTGTCTTGGGTAGCACAGTTCCTTTGACATCAGTTTTCACATCAGAGAAACAGATGCCAAAGAGGAAGAGGCCCAGGATAAAGCTCTGTAAGACACCACTAGTGACCTTTCTCTGTCTAGAACAAATACCCTCAATATTAACAGCATTGGTTCTACCACAGAGCCAGTAAACAACATATGGGTTAATGTTTGGCAGGCAGCCTTTGCCGATATATGTTGCTATTTTGGTAAGAACTAACAGAGGGATATACGTCAAATATATGTGCATAGATTTCATGTTTTTGTAATTTCTGGTTTGGTTTGCTCTGGTTTGGTTTGAACTTGTCGATATTTATGACGTTAGATGACAAAAAAACATTTTGGTGACCATAGAGCCAGAAAACTAAAATGCAGCAGTCATTTGAAAGCAAAATTATTATATGCTGTTGTGATGATTGTACAATAATGGCCACAAAGAGTGCAGATCATTCAGTACACTGTAGACAAATGCCATCTGAGGACAGTAAAATGATGCGGTTGCTACTCAAGGAACAATAGGGAAAGGAAGGAAGTGATTTTGCCACTCTGCAAGTCATCAACAAGATTTTGATCATTAAACGGGATATCAAGTCTATGGAGAGGCCCTAAAGTAGTTAATTAAGGATGGTCATGAACTTCAGACATAAACTCTGCGACTGCAGTCTGAAAGAACCGTACTAAGGAAATCAGGGCCAAGGCAACATGGCTGAAACTCTGTGTAATTAGAAAAAGGGGTGCACTAAACATAAATTTTGGCAGCAGAAGAGGATATAGATGATCCCATTAGAGAATAATGTAAAATGAATGAAAGTTGATTTAAGAAGGGAAGAAAAGAGGCAGCTTTTGAAAATAAGAGCATGGAATATAATCTCCAAAGTATATGATTTTTCTCATCATAGTTGTGAGAATTATAGCAATGTATTTGTTTTCAGTCTTTGATGCTTGTTTTACCCAGTTCATGGTCACAGAACAGCCACATACTCAAAGGATGCAAGGTAAACAAATTAATTCTGAATAGGATACCACCCTATTACAGGATAATCATACAAACTCCCATCATGCACATCTACAAGCAATTTGGGGGATCAACAGTTCACCTGCAGCACATCTTTCTATGTGGATAGAAACTGGAGTGCCTAGCAAAAACTCATGCGGACTCAAGGAGGGTATGCAAATTCTGCACATATGGGCCTCTCCTCTAGCCAGGAACTAATTTGGAGAATTAAGTACTGTGAGACAAAACTAACTCCTGCACCTCTGTACCACCCTATGATTTTATAACAGAAATAAAATGTAAGGAAGGTCATCACTGTAGGAACATTTGTTTAGGAGAAATAGCTATACTGTGCTACGGTTCTGCTGAAATGCATGCTAAATGCATTTCTTCAACAGAGTGTAGACAAACCCTAATATGAGTAGGGCCATAGCAGCTAATTGAGCTATACTGGACTATAAGAAATCTTTACTAGCATTCTCGTATATATGGTTGTAAGAATATAAGCAATGTGCTCAAATTCCTTTCATAAGACATACCAGTATAAAAGTGAACGTGTAATGTCTCATTCCAGCAAAGAGAAATGGAAATGGATTTTAAATCTTAATCTGCTGTAAAGCACCATTATGCAAATTTCTTAATTTGGTGAAAAAATAAATGCATGAATAATATCACCCTAATAATACCCCAATCCTTACTAATCTGATTACCCCCTACAAAAATCTTGCAACTCTACACTCAGCTAACAAAATTCTAGTCTCCACAATTAAATCTAACAACAAACCTGGGGACTCACTATTCGCCAATACAGTAGGAAAAAGCTGGAACCAGCTTCCTAGTGAACTTTCATCTCTTGCTTCCACTCATCTCTTTAAAAAGCATCTTAAAGAATATCTTAAAAATCACTGGCTTTGTCCCTGCTCTAACCCACACTGATATACCCTGACTGTTATCTCTTTCCCCTTTTTTTCTCTCCTTACACTTCTATACTCCACTGTTCTATGTCACATACCTGTAAAAAATAAATAAATAAATATAAGACATTTTTACAATTCAATATTTTTTTCTTTTTTGATTGCTCTCTCTCAAATTATTGCTCTCAGTATTTGATCTTAGTGCTAACCTACTAAGGACTCTGTTACATTGAGGTGGACATAAGTTTATGATGTCCTGTAATTTATTTTGACTATTACTGTATATTGTAATCTTTGTCACTGCTAATGCTTGGAGATTTTCTCCCCGGGCCTCTACTGAAAATGGACATATATCCAGTTAGACTAGCCCGGTCAACAAATGTAAAATAACAAAATAAAAATAATATGATTTTGGTAAAGATCCTATTATGGAAAAATGAAGAGTCTCAGACTAAGGGAACTCCTGTAATCTGTTGTCATTGTTGATATACCATATAACACTGCCTTAATAACCAGTTCAGAAGTATGTTTTTGCCTAGTTTCTGAACTAATGTTTTTCCTTTCCTTTATTTCAGTTTGTTTTCCAAAGCTGGAATTGTGCCTTCCTGTGATCAGGCATATCAGGTATGATCCAAAATAATTCCACAGCATTTTGGTAAGAGAACTTGAGCCTCCATTAAGAAGATATGAAACAATCATATGGGCGAAGCCCAGTCCTAGCTTTGTATAGACGCAGAAGATTGGCATTTAGAGCATTTAGAGCATATCTGTGCTTGATCCCGGTTATTCTCATGACAGGTAATAAATAATTAGTGAGGATGGGATGAGTTAAGTCCAATCTATAAACAAATGGAAAAGACTAATTTGAGCACAAATAGGGAAATTATCTAGGCTTTAAATGTCCCACAAGGGCAGCTACTTAGCTATGAACCTCTGAAGCTATGCTTTAGCTGGCCTATATCAGACATGTATCCAGAAAAACAGTATTCCAAATGTAGAATTATTATCCATTTACCAACTGTTTTCAGATTTACTCATGCAAGAAACACTCAGACATGGGCTTAAAGATGTAGTAATATTAAAATGACTTAAGGTCATTTGGGTACTATTTGCAGTACAGTCGGATAAAAACACAGTTTTATTATTCTGATGATGTGTAATATAGTGCATCATTTCTGTACAGCTCATACTCCCATTTCTTAAGGTGATGAATGCTCCCTTGATTTGTACAGGTGGTTGGATTGCTGACCGGTTACCTGAATAAGGCCTGTATGTCCCCCACCAGTCCCTTCCAGTCTATGTAATGTTGTTTCTGTCACACTGCTTCTATAGTAAGCACAAACTAATTTTGTAATGAAGAATGCCAAAATAATTTAAACATTTGGTCGTATGTTTATTTTTAACTCAAGTTTATTCTTTTTACCTAACAAATAATATGCTAAATTCAAATTGGATGAATTAAGTGTGGGCTGTAGTGGAGGCAACATGTATCTTACTCCATTTTGATGTCAACTGGCAACCTGATCTATATGCATCTGTTATTCATCGTCATATATTCTAGTTTAGAAACTAACCCTCTAGATATTATGCTGTTCTCTCTGTAATTGTGTAATGCCACATTTAAGCACTTCTTTGATGCAAACTTCTACTGGAGAGATTTTTCTGGTGTCTCACTACAACTGAGGAAGTATATCATTTGTTAAGCATGCTGTAAAAGTTTCAAGATAAAATATTGTAGGATAAATCACTGTAATTACAGCTTGCTTATTTTTATGTTATTCAGCTAAGATAATACAAGTAAAAAATGTATCCTTCATAAATATATATGAAAAAAATAAAGTCAATATGTTCTCTGGTAATGGATTTATTATTTATATGTTTCATTATTTTGTTAATTATATAGTTTATTAATATTTAGGAGTTAGAGAAATACATAACACGATGCAGAGTGTCAGTACATACATATTTGTATCCATACACATGCATACCATAAAAACTTTCAGAGCCACCTTTTTTTGGCATCAGGCCACTACTAATATCAAACACACCTCATCCTGAGACAGACCAGGCTGCCGCCCTGTAGGTACTAATATCAAACACACCTCATCCTGAGACAGACCAGGCTGCCGCCCTGTAGGTACTAATATCAAACACACCTCATCCTGAGACAGACCAGGCTGCCGCCCTGTAGGTACTAATATCAAACACACCTCATCCTGAGACAGACCAGGCTGCCGCCCTGTAGGTACTAATATCAAACACACCTCATCCTGAGACAGACCAGGCTGCCGCCCTGTAGGTGGCACAGAACTTTTACCTGCCTTAACTCCCAACTCTTAAAATGGGGAGACTTATAGCCTGCGATACACATAATTCAGG